>NC_061118.1:99394487-99397203 GCF_002878395.1 Capsicum annuum
TTTTTATATTACATTTACAAATACATATATCGTATAAAAATACATATTCAGTGTTAAAATCAAATATTGCAAAAATACATATGGACCATTCCTAATATGCATTTTAGTATGTTGTTGTTCTTTAAAGTTTTTCACCACATTCCTATATTGTTAAATACAACATGTAGTGTCAGATTTAAGGAGTTCAACATTTTACTGTGAGATTTAGTTAAAAAAATACGTATGTAGTTTTCATATTATCCTTAAAAATACATATGTAGTATAAATCAATTGTCATTCAACAAAACATACATATGAAATATTAGAAACAAACACTTAAAAAATACAACTGCAACATACCTAATATGCATTTTTACTATATTTTCATTAACTATAATTATAAATTAAGATTTAAATTAAAGTGTAATTTGACATTTTAATGCAGTTATTTAAAAAATATATATGCAGTGTTGATATTTTTCTATAAAATACATATGGATTAAACGTTATAAATATTTCCCCAAAAAATACATATTTCATGTTAATATAAAGATGTTGGAAAATACATATTGATCAAACCTAATATTTAATTTTTGATATGTGTTCATTTAAAATAACTATACTTGAGAATTTGAATTAAAGATAAATTTGAATTTTTTATGAAGTTATAGGTTTGTTTATAGTTACAAAATACATATGCAGTGATTATATTTTTTTAAAAAAATACTTTTGTATTATACATCAAATGTATTTTTATAGTATAAATTCATATGCAGTAATAACATTATGCAATTCAAACATATTTTTATATGTCACATATATTTAAAACTTTGAACAATTATGAATCATATACTTGTTTTGTTAATCAAAGTTACCACCTTTAACCTAACATATATTTACTATGTCAAAAATACATATGAACTGCTGCTTAAAAATCCATATGTAATGTATAGATTTTGAAACATATATAGCTCCATTATTCAGGTATTACTGTCTATAATTATCAAATGATTCATAAATAGATTAACTAAACTGAATTAGTTCATCATTATAAAAAAGGAAAAAAAAATTAAGAAACAATACAGAAAAAGAAATGTATCATTTGCGATATTTCCTACAAGAGCGCCTATTGTGACCCTTAGCCCCACAACCACCACATGAGTTGATATTCTTCTTTCCAAACATATCCCGACCTGAGTTTCCACAATCCTTCTTTGCAGGTCTTCCTGGAAATCTTTTGTATTTTGGAGGCAGTACTATTTCAGCAAGTGTGGTCTCTGGAATTATCCAGTCATCGCTGTGTGGCAACGGTAGATAGGAACATCATATGTCTTCAAAACTGTTTTAGTTTAAACAAATCAGAACAGTATGGCCCCTTCTCAAAATTCTTTTTCTCTAACACCGCACAAACATGTGCACATGGTATCTCATCTATTTGAAAAGCATTACATGAGCGTTTCTTTTCTTTGATGCAAACAATGAAGTGCTTTTGTTTGTCGTGTACCGTATATACATATTCTATGGCTGGTACAATCTAACATAAAAATAAAAATATATTTATGTAATAAAAATACATATGCTGAGTACATTTTTACAGAGCAACCAAATACATATGCAGTTGTTAGTAATTTTCAATACAACAATAGACATATGTAAAATACATATTATGTATTTTAAATATTCATATATTTTATGTTTTATATCTTTTCATTTATTTACAACTGCATGGAAAGTATTTTCACATTGATACTTTATGCATTTCACATTGATACTTTATGCATTTTATCCCTTCATATTTATGCTTCCATAATTAAAATTTTCACAAATCAAAAAGGTCATACCGTCATACGGGTACACAAAGCGTCATTCTCACTGAGTATGTCATTAAACTTTTCAATGAGTGTTGTGAAGGTTTATGAAGCCTTCTGCCTATTTGCACAATTTCATTTTGCAAACAGTAATCGAACTTCCTCAAGAAAGTCATAAATTGGCAGTTCTCTAGCTGATATAAGCACTCAATTTATTGACTCTGCAATGTTTGAAGTCAAAGTCCATCCTCTGTGAACTGTTGCATACGACCTAGCCCACTTTTCGTAGCCGGCCAATTTAAAATATATCTTCACCCTTATATCAGTTGCCTCAACTTTTTCCATTAACATGTGAAATTCTGACTTTGAATATGATTTGTCCATTGTATAAAATATCTCCAATAATGCATCGTGTGACTTTCTGTAAAGTTTTTTCACATTACCCCATCGATGCCACATCCATGCATAATGTGGAACATCTTCATACACATCACCAATAGCCTTTATGATGCTTGGATTCCTATCAGATACAACACACATGTTTTGTCTAACCCCGTACGCTTCCTTTAGATTCTTGAAGAACCACGTCCAAGATGCATCATTTTCAGAATCAAGCACACCATATGCCGAAGGAAATATATGGCCTATATACATAATTCATAATTTTCAGAATCAAGCACAACATATGCCAAAGAAAATATAGAACTTGCGCATATAAAAAAAATCTGCGCAGGCCGATTTAAATATAGCTAGGAACTGCATATGTATTTATTACAATATAGTTCAATTAAAATGTATATTTTATCTACCAGAAATTGTATCAATTACATATAATAAAATTTACATCAACCTCACTATCAAACATAATCAATTTTACATGTTTCATTCAGAAAACTTTGAACATATATCTAATTATATACACATATATA
>NC_061118.1:99397303-99421735 GCF_002878395.1 Capsicum annuum
ACAACATATGCCAAAGAAAATATAGAACTTGCGCATATAAAAAAAATCTGCGCAGGCCGATTTAAATATAGCTAGGAACTGCATATGTATTTATTACAATATAGTTCAATTAAAATGTATATTTTATCTACCAGAAATTGTATCAATTACATATAATAAAATTTACATCAACCTCACTATCAAACATAATCAATTTTACATGTTTCATTCAGAAAACTTTGAACATATATCTAATTATATACACATATGTATATATGAATTAAATATATGTATTTTTCAACTCTACAACAAAAAACCAAAAAAAAATACAACCAGTTATAGTAATTAAATGATACTAACATGCTCCATACGTTGTATATGTTGTTATAAATGCCCCAATATACATTCCTCTTAGATGACTAGCATCAACAACTACGACTAGTCTACAATGATCGAATCCTTCAATGAATGCATGTAGAGCGATAAATACATACAAGAACACATTATCATCTGTCTTCTTCATTCTTATATGTGAATCCAGATAGGTAGTATTTAGAACATATAAGTATGATTGGAGTTTCTCATAAGATGTTGATGACTTACCCCTCAATTCTTCTAACGCTCTTTTTTTTGCCCTCCAACATAAAGTGTATGTCAAATCCATACCAAAATCTTCCTTCCTGTCATTTTTTATTTCCGTCGCACTATATTTTCTTTTGTGGTTTTTAAATTTCTGTTTAACCATACCAGCTATCAACATACTTGTTGCATGTACCTTTGGATAGATATTGTCCTTCACCGGACATGTATGTTGAGTTCTGAATTCTCTTATTTTAAACATTTCTGTTTCTCCTATTCTTGATGCACGCATTAAAAACTCACATTTTCTTGATTTGCAAAATAATGTATACCTGCATGCAACATAATTTATTACATTAAAAATACATATCCAAACTAATATTAAACAAGATCTGAGAGATATAGAATGTACGTACATTTTCTTACTTGACCTTTTACTGCGCGTTTGAAACTTCTCCCTAATTGAATAGTCCTTCATGACTGACTTCAAATTTCTTTTTCTCAAGTAAAATTCATCTTCCTCAACATTCTTATGATGTGGGTCTGAGATAATCACCTCAATAAGATCCTTCTCAAAAACATCTAAAGCTTCTGTATTTTCACAAACCGCTAAAGCTCCTTTATTTGTTGTATTTATCACTATTTCCAAGTTGTTACAATTGATTTCTCTTTCAGCAACACATATAGATGAACTTGCCAAGTTTCTCCCTACAACTTTATCCAAAATGCTTACATATAAAGGAAGACAATTTATGTCTTGTATCAACTTTTTCTGCAATTTTAACACTTTTAAATCCATATCGTTATGTATTTCTATCTGCCCTAGATTAGGAGTGATTTGATATTCTACTAGAATACGTTTGATGGTTAAATCCACACTTAAGTGAGATACCAAAACATCGTGTAGCTCAACGAATGTGGCTGATGTGCTCAACAGTATAGCATCAGTGACATATTCTTTGAAGTTCTTTTCGTACGTCCATCGACCAGAGTTCTTCACAAGGACTGGTATGCTTCCCATTTCTAAAATACAAAATACACAAACTATTTGATCAAACGGAAGTAAAACAGGCACCAAACATATTATCACATATACACTTATACTCTCAAATTCCCATAAGCAAAACAAAAATACATATGTAGTGTTTACATATATCGCATATAAAATACATATGCAGTGTTATAACTAAGCATATCAAAAAAATACATCTGGAGCATAACTAATTTTTAATTTGATATGTTACATACCAATTTGTCAAATATCCCTTCTTATAACACACACCTTTTAGATTTACGTGCAAACAAAGATACACAACCAACATCTCAATCAAAAAAATACATACACACAAGATTACCTTAAACTAAAATATTTTTGCAAATATACATTTATATATCAAAATTTCTACAATAAAACAAAAAATACATATGCACCATTACCATTAACAATATCAAAAATATATATGCAGTGTTATCGTTAAACACATCAAAAATACATATGGACGAAGATATTTAATACTTTTTTCTGGGTTCATAGAATAACGTCAACTTCAACAGAAACATTTGTTCAATCAATTATCTAGTATTTCAAAAAAAAAAAATTGAATGTATTTCAATTCGAAAGTTGTTTACAATTATTCTATTGTTAAAACAATCAATATAACAACAAACGATCATAAAAAATAGAGTCGAATACTGATTTTTTTCCCATTGAAACAACTTTAAAGATGAAATTTGCAACAGATACTTGAATTCCAATTTTACTGTTGTCTTGATTATAACTATAATTTGTTTTACAATTTTTTCACATACAAATTAACGACGACAACCAAAACTTGATAAGCACATCAGTAATAGTAAAAAAAAAAGTAAACTGAATAGCAATAATGGTTATGTACCTTGAACAACAGTAATGGTTGAATTTTCAACTGACAGTTGAATTCGTTGAATTCAAACAAATATAACAGATGAATCAACAATTGAATTTAATTCAATCGAATAACTGATTCGTTTTGCAATTGCTGTTAATTTCGCATAAGAATCAGTTCAATTTGATTAAGCAATATAGGGTTGGTTTAGAAGAAATTGAAAAAAAAAAATATGCAGCTGTTAATGGTGAAAAACTGAAATTTGAATTATTTGATTATAACGGATGTCACGCTTTTTAAGTGTTTTAAATGGAAAAGGAATCAACATATTTACTTGATTGATAATTATACCATATATAGCTCAACTAATTTCAGTTAATTAAGTGTAGTAATTTTTTTATAAATGTATTTTTACAGCAACATTTTTTAAAAATACAAAATAAAAATTGCTATAAAATGTAATTATAAAACTAGTAATTAGGTTCTTAACTATGCTACTTGTCAATTTTACCCTTTTAATTTCTCCAGCGGCCCATTAGGTTTATTAGTTGACTCTTGGTGATTTGCTCTTCCTTTTTCCGGGGAACAAATAGGAAACATCACAGGGAATCTCACCCAGTTGCCATCCTTCCTCATTTTCATCTATACTCTGTTGCTAATTTAACGGCTTGTCACCTGATAGTTTTCCTTCGGTTTCAATCGTATTGTTTGGTTTATCCTGTAAAGGCACTTCGAAAGGCGTTTTATATGGGCAACGAGTGATATACCCCCAGTAGACCACATGTAGTACAGAGTAAGGAGACAGATTCGTATCGAATTGTTTGTTTGTGTGATTCAATGTCCAAGTGGTGAAACAAAGGCTATTCTAAAGGCACTTGAACACACAATCGTGCGTATTTGCCCCTAGAAGTTGTGGATGTATGATTTATAGGTGTCAACCTTTAGAAGAGTTCCTATCTTCCTTCCAACCTTCTGGAGGACGTCCATATCGTAGAATTTCGTAGGTAACTCAGGGAGGCGAACCTAAATTACGGCAAAGGCAAAGCGTGCTTGAGATGCCAGAAATTTGGGTTCCCATTTTTGAATGGAAACAAAGTTGTTTATATAAACAGCAGGCCGTCGTGTAAGGCATGTAGCATGTTCTGTTTTTAGGTAAATTTAATTAAAAATAAGTCATATCCCAAATCCGTTGGTTAGGTCCTCCGAGGGTTTCCATAATTCTTATAGCTTTTTCTTTAAGATTTTGTGTCCCAATTTACGACCCACTACTTTAATAATTAAGGATGTCTGCCAAGGAGAGTACCGTCTCAATTTTTCTGCCGCAGATATCAAGATGAAATTTCCATCGGAGTTTGTAGGAGTAATCACATCCTGCATATCAGTGTTCACTATCGGGGCATCAAGGTTTGGAAAGAGAGGTAATTGTGGAGGAGTTTTTGTACAAAGGTTGAATTTACACTGGAATTTACAGGATCTGAAGGACTTGATTGTTGGGTTGTTGGTCGATATCCATAGCTAGTTACATTTTCAAACTTCCTGTTCAAGTTTCGATTCAAGCTAATCCATTTTTGCATGAAAGTAGTGCAGTTTCTAGATAACCTGTGATTAGTTATTTTTCTTCGTAGTGGAAACTAAAAGTGTTCCATCTATAATGGGTGAAAATTGCATTCACTCGTAATTTTACTTTAAAAATTAAATTTCCTTCTCAATTTTGAACAATAATTAAACTTTCCCCTTTATCCTAATTAATTTTTAAATGCCTATTATACTCTTTTATTATTGATTTTATTTTCTTACTTCTTTTAAAAATTAAGATATTTTTATTTTATTAAATTCATGTAATAATTTTTTCATAAAAATATAAATATTATTTTTTGGGTGAAAAAAGTGAGCAATACTACTTAAATATATAAGCTAATGATATTCTATAATGAAGTAAATTAGCATAATGAGAAAATTAATTTTATTAATAATAATCAAAACTCTAATCTTTATTTATACAATGGGAAATAATGAACTAAATTAATGTCAAATTCTTAAAAATTGTATTTGTTTAGATTTTAAATTATTTTCAAACTATAAATTATGTAATACTCTATTAATGACAACTAAAACTTGTTTATTTATATAGACTATAGAGAATACCTACTGTTTCATATTACTTGATCCTCATATTAAAAATAGTTATTTTAATTTACTTATCCAATTTATGAAATTAAAAAAAAAGAAATTTATTTCTAACATTAAATATCTGCATAGAGTAATAACAGTCAAATTAAAATTTTCAATGCATTATATTAATAAGACTAGTTTAATAAAAATATACCTCTAATAAATATTTTCTAAAGAGGTGTCATATCAAGAAGGACCAAGTAAGATGAAACACATGAAATAAGAGATTAACAAAGGGCAAAAATATTTGTACATGCAAGTACAGACCTATACAAATGCTTACTATATATAATACTGAAATAACAGTAATATAAATCACCTTAAATTTTATGAGAAATTCATAAAAGTATTATTCTACTCGTAATATTGAACTTAAATAAAAATTTATAAATACCTAGATTAAAAAAATAAATTATATATAATATAAAAAAATATTACATAAATGTATTTGATATAAGAAAAATAACATGAACATTGCATACAATAAAGGAAAAAATTAAATTATTATTCCAAATTAAGAAGGAAATTTAATTTTAAAAATAAAGTTTTGAGGTGAAAATAATTTTCACTCATCTATAATCAACATAAAAATAGTCGATGGCTAATTAATGTACATTTGGTTCACTCATAATAACCCCTGAAATGTACAAGCTTCTTCTCAAGTACCCTACAATACACAACATATTGTTGCCTTTGGTACATATATACTTCCTTAGTTTTTATTTATTTGTCATTTTTATTAAAGATAAATATTTTTAATACTTATCATTTCATAAATCAAGCATAATTATTTATTTTTTCAATATAATAGAGATATATCAATATAATAAAAAAAAGAAAGAAAAGTATTAAATAGAATAGAGTAACAAAATAAGGGTAATATAATAAATTTAACATGTAATTAATGTTTTTCTTAAGTGAGTGTAAATAAAATGGTGCAATTATTCAGGAACAGATGGATCCTAATTTGTACGGCACCATTTGACTTGACACATAATTTAAGAAAGAGGGAAGTTCTAAAAATCTCCCTAAATTTGTAATATTTTTTTTAGTGAACACCTAAACTATCGATCGTCTCAAAAAAAAATATCCTGAACTTGTTATTCAATACGTCAGATACCCCCTCGTGATCCAAAGATCACAATCTTGTAAGCACGCGAGTACACGATGGAATAATGACTTATGTGCATGTCCACATGGATAAATAATATCTAACTCTCTTTCATATATATCCTATATAAAAATCACTCATTTTCACTCACTAAACACTTTTGTGTAAGCTTTTAGTGAAGAAGAAGATGAATTTGAGTTTTTCTCTGCTCTAAAATAGAGAAAAATCGAAGCTTTAAGTGAGTATTTAATTTCAAGCCCTACTAAGCCTACCACCCCCTTCTTTTCACCTGATACAAGGCAATCGAAGTATCCGCCACCCTACAGATCTCAATGACACGACGGGAACCACACTGTTATCCAGCCCTGAATAGGAGGGGGCAACGCGCTGGATCCTCTCTGCTTGCAGAAATAAATGGATCAGAAGGGGCTTGGTTCTCTATTTCTAGGTGGGGTGAAGGCCATAAGAGAAGATTGCCTACCAGTAAGGAAGAGGGGGAAAAGGTGTTGTCATCTATCTCGACTAGTTTCCTGAGGCGTTGGAAATCCATACCGTTGATTTTTTTTTGATTAGGTAAGTTATTATCTAAAAAGATGTGTTTTTTGTTCGTTTTTTTATGTTAAAATATGAAATTATTCTTTCAGTCAGTGTTTCATACTAAATTTCGATTATTATTTCGATTCGGGGTTTGATTTAAAGCGTAGAAATCATATTGAAAAAAAATATTTTGAGAAATTTGAAAGTGACGGAGGATAAGGAATAGGAAGAGGAGAGAGGGGGAGGGGCTTTGAAACTATGAAAAAAATTAAAAAAAATGGCAATTTTTCATTTTTTAAAGATATTTCAAGCGCCTTCTTGAGTTTGTACTTAATTTTTGTGCCAGGTGGACCACGAAAGGATACTCAACAACAACAATAACAACAATAAACTCAGTAAATTTTCACATTGTGGGATCTGGGGAGGGTAGAGTGTACGTATTCTAGACCACTACCTCTAAAGAGGTAGAGAGGTTATTTCCGATAGACCCCCAGCTAAAGACAAAAGACAACATATAAAACATCAAAAGCATGAAACACGATAAAAATAACATAGGTACGACATCCACACAAAATTGTTCGTTTCCAAACAAAGGACACCAAGGCCCTCCTACCTACTGATTACGACTCATCCACCCACCTTAGCCCTCTACCCTAATGTTATTCCTCCATACCTTCCTATCCAGGGTCATGTCCTCAGTCAGTTGTAATCGCTCTAAGTCAAGTTTAATCACTTCCCTTTAGTATCTCTTCGGTCTACCCTTACCCTGCTTGAAACCATCCAAGGCCAACCTCTCACACCTACGAACCGGGGCATCCGTGCCCCTCCTCATCACATGATCAAACCATCTTAATCTCACTTCCCGCATTTTATCCTCCACCAATACTACTCCTACCTTCTTCCGAATAATCTCATTCTTAACCCTGTCAGCCCTAGTAAATCCGCACATCCAACGTAACATTCTCATTTCCGCCACCTTCAACTTTTGGATATGAGAATTCTTAACAGACCAACACTCCGCTCCATAAAGCATAGTCAGCTGGACTATAACTCTATAGAATTTTTCTTTCAGCTTATGGGGCACCTTCTTATCGCATAAGATTCCCGAAGTAAGCCTTCGTTGCATCCAACCTGCCCCAATACGATGAGATACATCCTCATCTGTCTCTCCGTTCCCCTGAATAGTAGACCCTAGGTACTTAAAATATTCCTCTTGCAAACTGCATGGGAATCCAACTTCACTACTTAAAACGAGGGGATACTCAACGTATTGAAACAACAAGTTCCAGAGGGTGGGGTGGGGTGGGTGGGTTAAGACAACCAATAGTTTAGGTTTTCACTAAATAAAACCTAATATGTTCAAAACTTTTTTTTTTTTAAAATATATTCTCTTTAAGAAAAAGAAGTAAACTTTTGAAACTTGTGGTCCAAAATAGTCCTCACGTTCCATTTTAGTTGGTCATATTACTAAAAATAAATGTCTCATATTAGTTGATTACTTCTTAAATTATGATAGAATTAATTAATTTTCATTTTTCTCTTGTAATTAATAGTACACATTAAATATGAACAATTACAATTTCAATATTCATTGTTATGCTCAATGAATATCATTAATATGGTAAAATAGTAAAATTTATCATTCAGTTTATGATTTCTTAATAACCGTGTAAAATAAAATGTGTCCTATAAAAGGAAAATTTTAAAGTTAAATTATTTTTAATCATAATAAGGTGATATTCTTTTTGAGACAAACCAACAAAAAGAGAATGACACATAAAACGGAATAGAGAGAGTAATTGTTAGCAAATAATGAAATAATATTTACAAATCAAGGATCGTTTTTGTGTTTCGGTTCTCGATCCAACTTCAATTTTTTAAAAGACTTGGGGCTATTTCAACTAAAATGGTGATTTACTCGCAATGTTTTTACTCTCCTTTTTTTTTTTTAACAAACACAGTTCATGTCCAGAAATAATTTCTTTCTTCCATATGCACCTTTTCAACTTCAAACACTCGTTTTCTTTTTCCAACTTCAACCAAGTTGTCCAAACGGTACCTCAAAAAAAAACTCGTTTTTCCTTCTATACCCTGCAGTAACAAAGAGTTTTTGTCTTTCAATATTAAAAGAACATCCAAACTGAGAAGATGAAAAATTAGAGAAAATTATAGCTCAATACTTTTGGACCATCTAATTAACAAAATATCTATATAGTGTATAGATATAGTTTATACTAATATTCAAATATATACATATAATATACATACTTATGCATATAGTATACACACATATATAAAATATAGACACTATACACAATCGATTGATATGCAGTACATATTTCAACCACTTTTGCTAAACTAAATGGTACAATCGTATATATTAGTAACTATCCCAAAAAATTAACCCACGGTTGCTTAACTTCATTTAACGAACTTATGAAATGATTTGCAAAATTTGAAGTGCATCCATTTTTTGTTGTTTTTTTTAAAAACCATTTTAAACCCATTACCCATCTTTTTATAGTTGAACTTTCTTTGTCTTTCCATTCTATTCTTTCCTTGTTGACGGGATCAATATTATCTACAACTTGCATGAAAAATGAGAGGTATATATAGCAGAATGCTACTGTATATGCGTTGTCTCATATTTTGATGATGACTAGATGATACTCAGAGGATCAGGTTCGTTGCTTAATTTGTCTAGGCATAGCTGTCACACTCTGAACAGTTTTGTCCGCTAGTGCAACAACTGTGCAGGTGGACAACGTACCAGAATGGACACCTGGTCCAATCAAAATTCGATCATTTAATTCTACACTACTATAAATACATAAGGATGCTCATTCCTCAATAATTTTTGCAATTCAAGGACTCTACTGTGGCAGTAAAAACCTTATATAAGCTCAAGTTCTAATATTTATATTGCTCATAATGTTGGTGTTCTTGAGTCGAGTCCTGTAACTGATTTACTCCAAAGATAGGAGAGTAAAGTATTCATTTTGATTTTATCTTCTTAGGTAGAGTTGCCTGAGATTGTGCTGGCTAGAGTTAGTCAGTTTTGAGAGAGGTTCTGACAGAGTTGTCAAGAGGAGATTGTGGTAGCGTTATTGCAATCTAGTGAAACTTAGAGTTAAGTTCTAATGGAGTCTATAATTATGACTGATTCTAATTATAGTGGAGCTTGAGAAATCCTACGAGTACATGTTGTGGTTGTTGTCCCTTGAGCAAAGAGTTTTTCACGTAGAATAATTATGTTGATTTATTTACTGTATTCTTTGTGTGTTACTATTTTATTGTCATATATATTACTTTGGGGACTTGGTCCCTTAGCAGTGGTGTACTCCTACGTTTCATCAATTGATATCAGAGCAAGGTCAATCTAAAAGGTTCACACCTAGACTATCTTAGTTATCATGGCTGCACCATCCATTTCGGAGAAAAGATAATATGTTATTAGGCCACCCCATTTCAATGGTCAATATGTGGAAAACTAGAATGTATGACTTTATTATGACTGAAGACAGTGAGCTAATAGATGTGATACTTGATGTCCCTCATGTTCCAATAAAGGAGGTTAAAGAAGGTGATATAACTAGGCTAGTAGCTAAAACTAGAAAAGAGTATAATGAGGAAGATCGTAAGAAGATTGAAAAGACTTCAAAGATAAGACATTACTAGTTTCATAGATAGGACCATATGAATACAACCATATCTCTGTGGGTGAAAGTATTAAAGAGATTTGGGACTACCTAAGGACTGCCCATGAGGGAACAAATCAAGTAAAAGAATCAAAGGTAGGTATGCTAACCACTCAGTACGAAGAATTCTCTATGAAGGAGAGTAAAACCATCTAAGAGATGCACATAAGATCTACTACAATTACAAATGAATTGCACTACCTTGGTGAGGTAATTCCACTTTACAAACAAGTAAGGAAGATTCTGGGAGTTCTTCCAAACTCATGGAAGAGCAAGGTTGATTCAATCACTAAAGCAAGAGATTTAAAACCTCTTACAATGGATGAATTGATTGGGAACTTAAATACTCATGAACTAAACAAATAATAAGAACAGGAGAAGAAGGAAAGAAAAAAAGCGAAGTCACTAGCTGTAAAAGATTTAAAACCTAAGTCTAGTGAGGAGGATACTGGTATTGCTTATTTAGACAGAAACACTGTAAGGTCCATGAATAGAAATGGCAAGTTTCAAAGGAAAGGGAGTAGCAACAGGTAAGTTGGTATAGTTGAGGTCTGTCATAAATGTGGTAATCTTAGAAACTTCAAGGATTGCCCTCTGCACAAAATGGATTATCAGAAGTATCTGTAGTCAGGGATTGACAAAGCAAAGAAGAAGGACCAGGTCCCTAATAAATCAAGAAGGAAAATTATAGCTGACTATATGGTGAAGCAAACACTAGCTGTCTGGGGAGATCCTCAAGTGAATTTGAAGATACTAAAAAGCCTGAAGATGTATCCATGCAGGTTGAAGAAGATAATGAAAAAAGATAATCTTTCTTAGTTGTCCACTACCTCACTCTTTATTTTTCCTATCTCAAGGGAACTCACTCTTTGCTTTCATGGATAAATTAGATGATGAAGGAAAGGATGAGGTAACCCCTTTTAACATTAAGTAGAACCTAAATAATTACTTCCCTAAAAAGTTAAAGAATTTGCAAATGGCTTGATAGACTCTGTATGTGAGTTTACTGCTGAGAAGGAGTTTCTTGAAGATAAGGTAGAAATTTTACAACATGAAAAGCTTGCACTAACTATTCATCCATTTGAGATAGGAGAATACTCTATAAAATTAAAATTTGAAAACAAGAATATGATAGAAAAACTGAGAGTGTTAGCTGAATCGAATAGTAAAGGGAAAAAGGAAGCTACCAAGCTATAAATCAAACTTGAAAAAAAAGTTGAAAAACTCTCAGAAGTTTCTTATGACTGCTCTTGAGAAGAATGAAGAATTAAAAAGGGACCTAGTCCACATAAAAGAAAATTTTAATAAATCTCTAAAATGGACCATCTCTTCATAAATTCTTGCAAACCCAACAAGTCAGGGATGGTCAATAATGGTAGAGGTCTTGGGTATCAGCACAACACTCATTCTCTTAAGACCCATAGAAAGTATGTTTCTGTTGCTAGCAAAAATTCCAATAATTTTCTATGCACTCACCATGGTAGAAATGGTCACAAAAAAAAAAAACTGTCAAGGATGACTTAGAGTTAAAATAAATTCAGCTATGCATGTTCAGCAGATGCAGTCATTTTTCAAGGGATTTATTTCCTTGAAAAACTTAAAGAAAAATAAACTACCTAGCTAGACCAAGAAAGTTGTGATTCCTCCTTTATATTCTTTTTGAAAACTTAGACTCAAATGGGTTTCTAAATCTAACAAATGACCTTTGTATGCAGATAGGAGTAAGGGAAAGTAGTCAAAGCTAGTTTATGGATAGTGGATGCTCTAAGTATATGACTGGATAAACTGACTATTATCTCTCAATCAAGGCACTTAAGGGTGGATGTAAGTCTTTTGAAAATTGAAAGAATGGCTATATCTATGTTGTTGAGAAGATAGAAAAATCCTCGAATCATTCCATTGAGGATGTTTATTATGTAAATAGGTTAAAGTACAATCTTCTAAGTGTGTCCCAAATTTACAACAAATAAAATGGAGTGAAGTTTTTATCTGATGGGTGCACTGTGTCCAACATGAAGGCTGGGAAATTTATACTCAAAGCTAAAAAATTCAAAAACATGTATGTGGTTGATATAGACATAGTGGTTGACTCTGAATTGACTTTCTTAAGTGCTCAAAGTGAAAATGCTAATTTGTGGCATAAAAGTTTGGGATATGTAAGTTCTTCTCTACTCAACAAATTGATCTCAAAGGACCTGGTCCATGGTGTTCCAAAGCTACAGTTTTTAGATAATAAGGTTTGTGATGTTTGTGTCAAAGAAAAATAAATTGGATCATCCTTTAAGCAGAAGAAACACGTAAGCACCACAACACCTCTTGAATTATTGCACATGGACCTTTGTGGACAAGTCAAAGTCCAAAGTAGAGGTGCAAAGAGATATGCGTTTGTTATTATGGATGACTATTCCAGTTCATTTGAACTTTGTTTCTAAGAACCAAGGATAAAACGTATGAAGTACTGGTGATCTTTGCTAAGAAAATTTAGGTAAAACTGAATAGCAAGATTGTAGGATTCAAATTTGATTATGGAAATGAGTTTGAGAATGTCAAAGTTGAAGAATTTTGTGCTGAAAATGTCACTAGTCACAACTTTTCTGCTCCAAGAACTCCCCAGCAAAATGGAGTGGTTGAAAGGAAGAACAGGACACTAATAAAAATTGCTAGGACCATGCTGATTGATAATGGTCTTCCAAATAGTTTTTAGGTTGAGGCTGTCAATACTGCTGTTATGTGACCAACAAATTCCTGATTAGATCTATCTTAAACAAAACTCCATATGAACTTATTTTCAGCGAAAAGCTTAAACTTGATTATTTCAAACCCTTTGGTTGCAAGTTCTTTGTTATAAATAATGGGAAGAATGAGCTTGAGAAGTTTGACTCTAAAATTGATGAAAATGTATTTCTAGTTTACTCCTCAATAAGTAAAGCATATAGAGTCTTCAATAAAAAGGCCCTATATACGAGAGCAAATGTACATGCAGTCTTTGATAAATTAGGAAAGCCAAAAAATCCTACTGGAGGTGAAGATTCTAATATGGAAGAAATCATTCCCATTCAAAGGGATGGTATAGATAAAGTTGAGGTTCAATAACAGAATAATATAGTTATTGATGAAGAAGGAGGTACTGATTCAAGTGCTCAGTTGATGAATCCAAATTAAGAAAAGGAACATCAAGAAGAACCTATTCAAAATTAACAAAGACTTGGTCCCAACATATCTTAATCAAGAAGATTAAATTGGAAGCACAAGTCTTCTCACCCCTTTGAAAATTGACCTTGTTATTAGAGCTCGGAATGCAAGCAAGGGCTCAAGCTAGGAATTTTATGGCATTATCAACTTTTTATCCCAAATAGAGCCTAAAAATGTAAAATAATGCCTTAAAAATATTGTCTGGATTAATTCTTTTGTAGGAAGAACTTCAATAATTTAAAAGAAGTAAAGTCTAGAACCTGGTCCCCCACCCTATTGATAAAACTATCATTGGGATAAGAAGGGTGTACAGAAACAAGCTGGATGAACATGGCATTATCAACAAAAATAAATCAAGGCTTGTTGTATAAGGATATAATCAGGAGAAAGGAATTGACTATAGTGAGACCTTTGATCCTATTGAAAGGATGGAAACAATTAGGATTCATATTGATTTTGTAGCCTATATTGGTTTCAAACTCATCCAAATGGATGTCAAGAGTGCCTTTTTAAATGATAATCTGAAGGAAGAAGCTTACGTCAAGCAACCTCCAGGATTTGAGGATGCTGATTTCCCACATCATATGCTTAAAGCTGGATAAATCTCTCTACGAGTTTAAGCAAGCACCTAGAGCTTGGTATAAGCGTCTGTTAAAGTTTCTACTAGATAATGTCTTTAAAAGAGAAAAAATTGATAATACCCTCTTTCTTAAGTCTAGAGGAAACAACTTGTTGATTTTGTAAATTTATGTTGATGATATAATCTTTGGAGAAACCTTCGATTCCTTAAGTGAAGAATAGGATGAGGCTAGGATTGATCAAGATGAATTGATCTATTTGGTGGATCAATTTCCTCAATCTTTGGTTATGATTAGGAGACAAGTATCTTTGTTGCAATCTGTGCATTTTTGTCTAACTCAGTACCATACCTTTGCTGATATACACGCATGGTGAGCAAACTTGAAGGAGAACAAATTAGAAAGACATGATTTAGAATTTCCTTCAAGCAAGGGAGGGACCTGGTCCCATCCCACAGGTTAGTATCATTCACATATGTCTTAAAAATTGCATAACTTTTTATCTGAAAAGCCACGACCTTTCCTATTTGTTAAAAGCTGTCAAATCCATCAAAAAGTAAAGAGTTGCACCTATTAGGACCAGACGCGTCTTATACCTTTAATTTCAAATGTTGCACCTCTTCTTCTCTTTAGAAAACATAATCAAATCCCACTTTTTACTCACTTTTTCAAAATTAGTCCAAACTCCTTCTCAAATAATTTTTTTTGTTTCTAAAAAATATCCATCCCTTATTCAAAAGATATTCTTCCAAAACACCAAATGGTAGATAAAATATCATTCTCAAGCCCCACGAATGAAAGTGAAACTATTCAATCTCCTGCATCCCAATATGAAAACCCTTCTATTGAATTTTCTTTTTTACCATTTTCCACGAATGAGTCCACCTTGGAGGAAACTTCAAAAGTTGTTGAACCTAGTCCTAAAAAGGCCTAAATCATTGGCACTAGTGAAGGGTTTGGGTCACCCATAGTGGTTGAGTTTCCTCAAACCTCCATTCCATCAGAAAACCTATAGGGAATGCTCATTTAGAAACTTCTCAAGAACCAGGTTTTCCTACCCCTTCAGAGTCAAACCCAATCTTTGCTCAACTTTTTGGAGAAGATATCCCCTTTGAGAAAACTTAATGTTATTAGCCAATGACCCTAGATAAATCAATATAGGGATGGGTAAAAATATAGGTGATAACCCCTCTCTTCCCTCATCAGACAAAATCCATAAGTTTATAGAAAATTTTGGCTTATTTGTGCAACCACTTGTAGAAGATGAGGAGGTTGATAAAGACGAATTATCCTTGAGGTGGTCAGTGCTAAGATAAGAGGTAGCAAAAAAAATAAGAAGGTGGAAAAAACTTAAAAGGTATCAAGACCTACACAATAAAAAGTGTAGAGAAAACACTCATAGGAGATGCCACGAAGGCAAGTAAGTGTGTAACTACTAAAATAAAGAGATTGAAAAAAGAGACAATGTTAGATGAAGAGAATGTATAGATGGCTAATATTAGAGAAATTAATGAAGAGATCGATGTTGATGTTACTGAGGCAATATAAAAGAAAAGAAAAGAGGATAAAAAAGAAAACGGGATCAGGTCTTCTCAAACTAAGACAAGGAGTCCAACTCCTAAGAAATACATTACTGTGATGAAGAATGTGACTGAGGGACCTGGTCCTAAGAAAAGAAAAGTTGCTGAAGAAGAGCCTGGAAGTGGCTATAAAAGAAGGATGGTGGAGAAAGTAAAGAAGAGTTTGACTAGAGAATAAAGATATGAGGTTCTGAGAAATAAAAAAGTTCTAACAGGAAGAGTATCTGATTCTAGGATTTTTGAGAAGGCTAATATGATTGAATTAGTAGAATATGTAAGGCACCAGGGATGACCATATCTCCTTAAAGAGCCAGTTCCCTCTGTTTTGAAAATGAAGTAAGGCAGTTTTATTAAATAATAAAGTTTTCAGCTTTGGTTTATGGGAATAAATTGAAATAGGATGAAGAAATCTTGGAGAAAATTTTGGATGTTCCTATAGCTAGAGTGAGGACTATTTTTAAATAGCAGCCCTCAATAGAATTTATGGTAGATGCCTGAAAGACAGAGAAAATTTACTGGTATGAGAAAGAAATTTCTCAAAAAAGGAATTTCAATTAATGTTTGAGTTTAGAAACAAAGTTCCCTTACCTAGGTTTGAGAAAGGGACAATAGCCTCACCTGTTGATCTATTTATTATTGAGTGCCTGAGTAAGTTTGAACTTATTAGTCTACCTACTTTGACGTAAGAGTATACGTACATGGTTATACATGTCAAAGAGGGAAGACACGATATGCCTTATGGATATTTTTTGAATAGGGTATTTAATTATTTTGGAGTAGTTGGTGAGAAGGAGACTCCTAAAACTACAAAACAAATGTTTACTCTAACAACCTTGATTGAGAATGAGTGTGTAGAAGGCAAAGTGGGGACCATGTCCCAGGTGTTAGAACTAATAGTTGTTCAAGAAAATTTGAGCAAAAAGGTAAAGGAGATGAGCAATAGTTTGATTGCCAAGGATGCTGAGATTCTACATTTGAATTTGAGGATCAAAACCAACAACTTTCCACTAAAGGACTAGGTATTGCTGAAGCACTAAGAGCCATAAATGCAGCACTGAAGACCAAGGTCATTGTACTCATAAAAGAGGTTCAAGGATTTAATGCAGAAGTAAATGATCTCACCAAATAGCTGTTGAATTTTCATGCTATAGAGAGTGCAAGTATGAAAATGCTACTTAAGTCCCTCTCTCCCAAACCTCCATCAACCTAAGCACCCTCTTTGTTTCCAAATTATCCCTAGTGTCAGTTTCTCTTTGTTGTTTCTAATGGCTTTTAAGTTCAAAATTTTATGTTATTTTGTTATGCACTTATTGTACTTACCTTACTTTCAAATGAATGAAATCATATTGTGTATCTATCATTTGCCTCTCTTTTCTATTGGTTGTTCATTCATGTTAGTGTTGTCTAGTGACCATTAGTTAACTTAATTGCGCCTATTATTATCTTTATTTACTGTTCTTACTTTTTTATGATGTCAAAAGGGGGAATTGAATTCACTAAGGCAGGGGGACCAGGTACCAAGTAAAGTAATGTATGATTGCTGATAATAGAGGAAATATTGACAGAGAAAACACACACTGATGATGCTATGGTGTGTTTGATAAGGGGGAGTCAGGAAATGGTTTGAAACTGTAAAAAGTTAGTGAAGGGATGCTATTGATAGGGGAAATACTGGTGTATCTGTAGATGCAGCTGCTCCAAACTGAATGAAATTTGATGTTATGCGAACATGGTGTCATCATCAAAAAAAATTATTGTCTCATGTTATGATGATGACTAGATGATACTCAGATAACCAGGTCTATTGCTTACTTTGCATAGGCACAACTATCATACTCTGCAAAATTTGGTTTGCTAGTACAACAAATGTACAGGTGCACAGACTTCCAGAATGGACACCCGATCCAATCAAAATTTGATTATACAATTCTAAACTATTATAAATACATATTATGGTCATTTATCAATAGCTTTTGCAATTCAAGGCTTCTACTATGGCGGCAAAAACCTTCTGTAAGCTCAAGTTCTAATATTTATATTGCTCATAATGTTGGTATTCTTAAGTCGAGTCCTATAACTGATTTACTCCAAAGATAAGAGAGTAAAGTTTTCATTTTGATTTTAACCTTCTTAGATAGAGTTGTCTGAGATTGTGCTGGTTAGAGTTAGTCAGTTTTGAGAGAGATTTTGACAGAGTTGTCAAGAGGAGATTGTGGTAGAGTTATTGCAATCTGGTGGAACTTAGAATTAAGTTCTAATGGAGTATGTAATCATGATTGATTCTGATTATAGTGGAGCTTGAGAAAACATATGATTACAGGTCGTGGTTTTCCTCCCTTGAGCAAGGAGGTTTCCACGTAAAATCGTTGTGTTGATTTATTTACTGTATTCTCTGTGTGTTATTGTTTTATTGTCATATATCTTATTTCAGGAATCTGATCCCTTAACGGTGGTGTACTCCTACATTTCATCAATATGCTATATATAGGTGTCAGGTTCGACGTATCAATCACTTCTCTTTTACTTAGCCCATTTTTTGGGGTCCACTCCACAACCCAAAAATAAATAGGAAAGAACAAGATAGTAGAAGTTCCTTTGGTATCTTACTACTCCCTCCGTCTCATTTTATGTGTCATAATTTAACCGAATACTAAATTTAAGAAATAAGATAAAGACTTAATGATGTTTACCATATTGTCCTTATTAAAAATATACTATTACTATTATTAATTAAGTGAGTGAGATCAATAAGGGTAAAAGTGAAATTGTGTCTTTAAATAATTACCAAGAAAATATAACATTCTTTTGAGACAAATAAAAAAAAATAACGATAGATAAAATAAAACGGAAGGAGTATTACTTTTACATTTTAGTCTGTTTTTTAAAAAGATGTTTCTTCCGTTTTTTAAAACTTTATATTAACAAAATATCAGAAGTTCTTTTCGTATAACTACTACTTTTACATTTTAGTCTGTTTTTGAAAAAGCCGTTTCTTTCATTTTGTATTACTTTATATTCTAACTTCTCACATTATAGGTTTAAAGTGATAAGATTAAAGAATATTTTGATATTTTTTTATATATATTAATTTAAGCTCATAAGATTCAATAACATTTTACTTTTTTAAACTTTGTTTCAACTTAATTAAATAAATAAATTAAAATGGATGGAGTACTTCTCAGGGCTCCTTTTGATTTATCTAGGCGCCTAGGCCCTGTGTGCACTACTCACCTTGAAGCTGACGTTTCCCTTATCTCTTTACAATAATTGAGTAATCATAATATCTATTTTTAGTATAGACAATAAAAATTTAGTTATTTTTGTAAAAAATAGTTATACATCACATTAAGTGATTATTTGAGAAATTAACTCAAAAAAAAGTGAAATAAGGGGAGCAATGACTTACTGTCGAAAATCGATGTTAAGAGAAGGGGCATTTGAATCAGCAATTGCAGCAAGAGCAGAATTAGAAAGGACCATTGTGGTTCCTCGTTTTGTTGGAGTAGAAGTTAGTGTTTTTGCCCGATCAACAATCTTGATCTGAATAGTTTCTCCTGGTTTACAAGCTTTGGGCAAAACAGAGCTAATGCAACTGATCAAATACTGTCTTCCACAGGCAGCTCCATCATCCCATATCCCTTCACCAGCTGCTGCAAAGAAGTTGCTTGATGGGAATTGTGTTGACTCACTCCCAAAACATGCACTTGCTGTTTAGTAGAAGGGAAAAAGAGAGGAGATAAATATCACCCAGAATGAAATATAATTTTGTAGAGATAAATATCACCCAGAATGAAATATAAGTTTATAGTTCGGTGCACTAAGATCTTGCTTATATGCCTTATCCGAGAAGTTGGATCGATTACATTGGATCTATGGTGTGTAGCTGCGCTGTATTTACTAATTGAACCCATGACTAGATCGACTAGTCATAGGATGACGACTCTTATTATTCTGCCATGATTACTTTATTTCTGAATGAAATAATACCTTGCAGTCCAACGTACTAAGATCCTGTTACATGCAGGGTCCAAGAAATTGGATTGCTCAAATTAGATTTGTCATCAATAGTCTTCCCTTGCAAAATTGCAAAGATTATTTTCACGACTTGAATCTATAACTAGCTCTCCTAGTCATGATAGGATGGCAACTCTTACTATTATGCCCAGATTACTTTATTTTAAAATGGAACATAACTAAGCCATGAGAGACAAAATATTTTTAGTTAGTTCTTTTAATTTGTAGGAGAAACTAACTTACGTGTGTATGGTGGGCTATACTGGCTTGCTGTTCCTAAATCAGCTCGAGATGCATGAAAGATTTGACAGAATATTAGGAAGAAGGAAAACCATTGTACAAGAAGAGGCAAAGGGCTTGACATCCTAAATGATTAACAATATCAAACTTATTTTTCTAGCATTCACTTATAGGGGAGAAAAGAATAGAATAATTAGAAATGATGAAGGTCTCTCACGAGATTGCACACCTAAAAAGGAGCGTAGAGCTTACTCGAATCTTTATTCAAAGTCAACGATATTTGTTATTAGTTCTAACTACTTTTGATTGGAAGGAAGCTTCTCTTATCTCATTTATTTCTCAACTGTATTACTTTAGTACTAAAACTTTCTAGAATCTGGAGGTCTTTCTCTCCTTATAATGTCAAATATTCAAGCATTTCTCACCTGATTGTGAAACGAATCACATGGATTAAGGACTTAAAATATTGGGAATTTCGGCATGCCAATGCAATGCAGCCCACATTTTAAGTTTTGGCATTTTATAGCCCAAATACAGTTTGTTTAAAGAACAAATATTTGGCATTATATAGCCAACCAGTAAAATAGATAAATCAACAATTCTCTCTCTTATTGATAAAATAATAATAAAAAAAAAATCTTGTCTGTTATAGACCATAATTACTCAAATCTTTCACTTCCGGTACCAATTTCCGGTCCCACAATGCCCTCCATTTTGTATTCAACTAATAGTGAATTTGCAATAATTTCTAATACAAACATTGATATTATATTATAATTACTATAATTAATAACGTTAATCCTAAAAAGGTTTATCATCCAAATGGTGACACTTCACTAGTCACTCATATTGGTAATAGTTCTATCTTCCAGATGGCGACACTTCACTAGTCACTGTTTTAACTACTGTGTTTTTGACACATATGTGACTACCTGTTCCACTGATGTGTAGCACTGATAGGAGTAGATATGCAGTTAGTTAGTTAGTTGTATATTGCTGAGTCAGCCGTATAAAGGATTGAAAGTTGTTAGAGGTTGTTAGACGATGTTTAGTTAGGTGCAATGAGGTATCAAATAAAATATTCTAAAAGGAGGTAGTTATTAGATATTTTGTATATCTTTCATAGCCTATATAAGATACAATATCAGATTGTAACACGTGATTTTGATGATGAATAAAGCTTACAACTTCACTCTCTCATTTCTTCTTCCTTGTTCATGAATCATCAAGCTGTGATGCTTGATTTTCACATGGAATCAAAGCCAGGTTGGCTGATACAGAAAGTACTTTGATTTTTCTGCAGGTTTGGTTGATTTTATAGCTGAGCTTCTTCATTCATGGCACCCAAAATTGATCAAAGTGATCCTCTCTTCATTGGTGCTTCAGATAGTTCAAGTTCTGTACTCATTCCAATCAAATTGACTGGTTCAGAAAACTATAGTCTTTGGAGTCGATCCATGCGAATTGCTCTCTTAGGGAAGAGAAAGTATGATTTTGTTACTGGATCCTGGAACAAGGAGTCATACAGAGAAGAATTTCATGATCAATGGGAAACATGTAATGCGATTGTCCTTTCATGGATCATGATACAGTGAGTGAAATCTTACTATCTGGGATCGTGTATGCTACAAATGCTTGTGCAATCTGGAATGATTTGAAGGAGAGATATGACAAAGTGAATCGTGTGCATATATATCAATTGCATCGTGAAATCAATATGTATTCTCAAGGTACTGATTCAATCTCAGCTTATTTTACTAAGTTGAAAACCTTTTGGAGTGAGTATGATGTTCTGGTTCCAAATCTTAGCTGTGATTGCCCTAAATCCAAAGAATACTCAGATCATATGTATCAACTGAGACTTCTACAATTTTTGAGTGGCTTGAATGAGTCCTACGATCAAGCTAGGAGAAAGATCTGAGTAGCTTGAATGAGTCCTACGATCAAGCTAGGAGAAAGATCTTACTTAAGGGAGTAACTCCAATTCTGAATCAAGCTTATGCCATGCTCATAGAGGATGAGATACAACACTCAGCTGTACATGATAGATCAGAACCTCTTGCTATGCCAGTGAATCGTAATTATGGTTATGGACAGGAAAACACAAATTACAAGAGTAGAAGGTGTGGCTACTATTAAATTTCAGGTCATACTAAAGAAAACTTCTACAAACTGATAGAATATCCAAATGATTGGAAAAACAAGAAGAAACAGGATTATGCTCCTCCAAATTTTAGGTCATATAACACTGGTAGCAAGTCTTCCCAAACTGCAAGCATGGTAGCAGGAATAGTTGATACTGCCAGTTCCAGTCATTATGTCAATCCTGTACCACTGGCAAAACCATATACATTCACTAATGAAGAGTACGATCAAATCATGAACATGTTGAATAAGGATACCAAGGATATGAAACAAGTCAATATGACAGGTATTACTATTTTTTTCTTATCCAAGACTTGTACTGACAGTTGGATTGTAGATTCAGGGGCTATACATCATGTATCTGCCAATAGACACTTATTTAAAGATAGCAACAACTTGGTTCCAAGACATTTGGACAAATTGCACCTTCCAACAGGAGATGAAGTCACAATTTCTCACACAGGATAAGCTTATATATTTACAGATGATGTGATTAAGGATGTTCGCTTTGTTCCAGATTTTAGACTAAATCTATTGTCTGTTGCTAAGATAACCAAGGAACTGTCATGCTTTATGTCTTTTATCCTGATTTCTGCATATTTCAGGACCTCTTCAATGGCAAGGTGAACGGGATTGGTAGATAAGAGGGTGGACTATATGTTCTTAAAGGAGAATGAAAAGATAATGCTGTCTAGGAAGGACCAAAACACACCAGGTTCACTACAGAGGTTGTTGTTCCCAATTACAGACTATGGCACCAAAGACTTGGGCACCCAGCTCCTTAGGTTTTAAGAGAATTAAACATTTTGATAAATCCTAGTTATGTAAATATATTGAATAAACGTACTGTATGCCCACTAGCTAAACCAACAAGAATGCCATTTCCCACAAGTACTACTAGATGTTCTGCAGTTTTTGAACTTGTACACATAGATTTATGGGGTCCTTATAGAACACGTACATTTGATAATAAGTGTTATTTCTTGACTATGGTAGATGACTATAGTAGATGTACTTGGATTTATCTGTTGCAGCTAAAATCTAAAACCATAGTAGCTATTAAGACATTCATATCCATGATTAAAACATAGTTTGGAGTGGTGATAAAAACCATTAGATCTGATAATGGGACTGAATTTGTCAATTCTCAATGTCACACATTGTTCCAGTCTCTAGGTATTCTACATCAGACCAGCTGTCCTTACACTCCACAACAAAATGTAGTGGTGGAAAACAAGCACATGCACATATTGAATATTGCTAGAGTTCTTAAGTTTCAATCCCATTTTCCCATTAAGTACTGGGGATTATATGTAAAAGCTGCAGTATATATCATGAACAGATTTCCAACCTCAGTCCTGAGTAGTAAGAGCCCATATCAGTTGCTATTTTCTAAAGATCCCAAGTTATCTCATTTGAGGGTGTTTGGATGCCTGTGCTCTATGACTGTTGTCCCTAGGGGTGAAATGTTCTTTGAAAGAGCTAAATCTACTATGCTAGTAGGCTATTCAAAATCTCAAAAGGGTTACTTATTACTGGACATCAACTCAAAAGGATTATTAGTGAGTAGGGATGTTGTGTTTTATGAAGATTCTTTTCTATTTGATCTATCACAAGCAAAATTACAACATGTAGATACTTCCAAAACTGATGAAGACACCAATTACTTCCTGGTCTCCACAGATGATGAAGTTGGTGTTGATGTTCCTTTAGAGGAAATTCATGTTTATGATGCAAATACTTATGCTGATTGCCAAGATTCCCCTGATGCTATAGTACCTGGTGCAACTTCACCTGGCACCACTCATGAAGAAACATGTCAAGATAATCATTCCCTGCTTTATACCTCTTCAATTAGACCAACGATAACAAGCCAACCACCTGTGTGGATGCATGATTATGTTGACACTTCAAAATCCCAGAGATGCAAGTACACCTTAGCCAACAGCCTATCTTACAGTAAATTAAAACTAAGATATCAGTGTTACTTGTCAAGATTCTCTACTCTAACTGAGCCTCAACACTTCAAACAAGCTGTAAAGGATGAAAGATGGGTGGAAGCTATGAAGTTAGAAATTCAATCATTAGAGGCAAATAACACATGGACCATTATTGATCTGCACAAAGGGAAGAACATTGTTGGTTCCAAATGGATATACAATATTAAATATCTTGCAAATGGTGAAGTGGAAAGGTTCAAAGCAAGATTAGTTGCCAAGGGATATAGCCAACAAGAAGGGCTTGATTATCATGAGACATATTCACCTGTGGCAAAAATGGTTATTGTCAGGGTGTGATTGCTGTAGCAGTATCTAGAGGATGGCCTCTCTATCAAATGGATGTGTATAATGTATTTTTACAAGGGGATCTTGAAGAGGAGGTGTACATGGAGCTGCCAAAAGGTTTCAAAAGCCAAGGAGAGCACAAGGTTTGCAAACTACTCAAATCCTTGTATGGCCTCAAACAGGCTTTCAGACAATGGAACCTGAAACAGACTCATGCCTTGCTTGATGCTGGATTCACTCAATGTGCTTATTACTATTCTCTCTTCTTCCTACATCAAGGTGATGAAACAGTGATAGTGCTTGTATATATTGATGACCTGCTCCTTATTGGAAGCAATGATACTTTGATTGATGTAACAAAAGCCAAGTTGCAGGAGCAGTTCAAGATGAAAGACTTGGGGAATCTCAAATACTTCTTGGGTATTGAAGTTCTCAGATCATCTTCAGGGGTGATATT
>NC_061118.1:99424735-99587857 GCF_002878395.1 Capsicum annuum
ATAATAGACTTTATCCTAACTGTGCGGGGTTGATGGAGGAATATAAACATGGCGTAGCTAGATTAATTGCTAAAGCAATGACACTTAATGATTTTCTTATTGAAGGGATGATTAGGTGTCCTTGTTGGAATTGCAAGTGTTGCAAGTTATTGAGTCCAGATGATGTTACATTACATCTTTATAGGAAGGGTTTTATGTTGAATTATACTGTGTGGAAAGATCATGGAGAGAGTAGTGCTGCTAATAATTTTGCTTTTTAGAATTATGTTGAAAGTCCAATAAGAGAGAATAATGTTGAAAGTTCACGATATAGTAAGATGGTCTGGGATGCTTTTGGGACACACTCAGGGGCTCAAAATGAACCAAATGATGAGGCTAAGAACTTTTACAAATAGTAAGAGGAAGCTAGTCATCCATTGAATGAAGGATCAGTGCATTCTAAGTTATCTGTTGTCGTTCGGTTACTGAGTATTAAATTAGATTATTCTATTACTCAAGAGGGAATGAAATCTATAATTGGACTTATGAATGAACTTAACCCAAATAAACTTGACTTACCCAAAGATTTCTACACAACAAAGAAGTTGGTTTCTAAGTCAGGACTTTCATCAGAGAAGATTCACTGTTGCGAGAAAGGTTGTATGTTATTCTATAAGAAAGATGCAAATTTAGAACATTGCAAATTTTGTAATCAGCCTCATTATAAGGAAGTTACACATGCCAAAGAAAAGAAGGTTCCTGTGAAGTTGATGCATTACTTACCCCTTATACCACGGTTAAAGAGGTTGTATGCATCAATGAGCTCTGCCCCTTATATGAGATGGCACCATGAAAATAAAAGACCACCTGGTGTTTTATGTCATCCATTAGATGGATAATTATGAAAGCATTTTGATAGTGTATATCCATATTTTGCTAGTGAACCAAGAAATATTAGGTTGGGATTATCTACTAATGGATTCATTCCATTTTCTATCTCAGCTACACCATATTCATATTGGCTAGTGTTTGTGACTCCTTATAATCTCCCACCTGAATTGTGTATGACGAGTCAGTATATATTTCTAACTTGCATAATTCTAGGTCCTCGTAATCCAAAAGTTTTGATTGATATATACCTGCAACCATTGATTGATAAGTTGAACTTATTATGGAATAAAGATGTGGAAGCATATGATGTATCAATGAAACAAAACTTTAGATTGCGAGCTACTTTGATGTGGACTATAAATGACTTTTCTGCTTATGGAATGATGTCTGGGTGGTCGACTGCGGGCAACTTAGCTTGCCCTTGTTGTATGGAAGACACAAAAGCATTCACTCTGAAACATGGGGGTAAAAACTCATGGTTTGACTGCCACCATCTATTTTTGCCAATGAAACATGAGTTTAGGAGAAATACTAGTGATTTTATGAAGAATAATACTGATTTTGAGGAGCCACCGCCAATTTTGTCGCAAGAACAAATTTGGCATAGAGTGAGGAATCTGCCTAAGGTAACAGAGTCTCCACCATCCAAGATACTTGGTTATGGTATTACAGATAACTGGACTAAATGGAGCATATTTTGGGAGTTAGATTACTGGAAGGAAAATCTTCTGCCGCATAATCTAGATCCCATGCATATTGAGAAAAACTTCTTTGACAACTTGTTTAATACTGTGATGGATGAAAGTAACAAAACAAAAGATAACTTGAAGGTTAGGATGGACTTAAAGGAGTATTATCGGCGTAGTTAGTTGTACCTGACATACTTAAATAATAAGATTCAGAAGCCCAAGGATAGTTACACATTCACTTTGGAGGATAGAAGAGTGATTTGTGATTGGGTTAAAAATTTGAGAATGCCAGATGGATATGCGTCAAATTTGTCTAGGTGTGTTGACATGAAGAAAGGAAAGTTGACTTCTATGAAGAGCCATGATTGTCACATTTTCATAGAGTCATTGATGCCTATTGCATTATGTGCATTGCCCGATAGAATTTGGAAGCCCATAACAGAGAAAAGTTTATTTTTCAAAGATTTATGTTCTAACACATTAAGGGAGGAGAACCTATCTTTGATGGTTATCAACATTTCCTTAACCTTAAACAAGTTGTCAAAAATTTTTCCTCTTGGTTTTTTTGATGTTATGGAGCATCTTCCAATTCACCTTGTACGAGAGACACAACTTGAAAGGCCTGTTCAGTGTCGATGGATGTATCCCTTTGAGAGGTATTGACTTTTAACATTTACCTTCATGTGTTTTAATTGAACATTATTTCATCTAAAAGACCATACTATGCAGGACTATTGGAAAATGTAAGCGGACCATAAAAAATAGATCCCGAATTGAGGGATCAGTATGTGAGGCTTATTTGGCTAAAGAGACCTCTTATTTTTGTTCATATTATTTTGAACATGATGTACCATGTCTGAGAAACCGACCTAATAGGAATGATGATGGAGACAATACAGATCCTTCGGTATCACCATTTTCAATATTCAATGAACCAGGTAAAGGAAGTCCGAAAGATGGTCCAGTTCGATATTTGAATGAGGCAGAGCTTAAGTCAGCTATAATACATGTATTATTAAATTGTCCCGAGGTCCTAGATTTTTATAGTATATTTATATTAAAGAAAATCATTCAAGGTCTATCTAAAAGCTTTAACTAATGAAAGTCATAACTTTGTCGGACAGCTACTTCGTGGCTTTATACGGGGATGCTGCTGTTTATCCTATGTTTTCAGTATGGTTTAGAGAATATGTAAGTGTAACTTAAATATTTAACACGATTTACACTTTTGTTCAATATCATTTGAACTTTTTATAGGTTCATAATCCACTTAATTATGACCCAAATGGCCAATTTTTACGTGATATAGCTCGGGGACCTGATGCTAAAGTCAAAAAGTTTTCTAAGTACTCTGTCAATGGGTACAAATTTCATATAGAAGAGTTCTTTAAGGGCAAGAAAACTAGCAATAGTGGGGTTTAGGTGAAAGGTGATGGCGGTGTTGATTATTATGGTGTGCTTCATGAGATTTTAGAACTCGATTATCATGTTGGTTAGCCGAAGAAAAAATTGGTTCTCTTTCGGTGTAAGTTGTATGATCCTATGCCTAGGTTAGGTAGAAGGTGCACCCTCAGTACAAAATAGTTGAAATTAAGCGTACAAGGGAGTATGGACTCTATGATCCATTTGTCATTGCACAAAATATGAAACAAGTGTATAGCACTCCTTATCCTTTGAAAAAAAATAAATCTGCTTGGCGGGTAGTTATAAAAACAAAGCCCGTGGGTAGAGTTGTAGTGGAGGATGCATTAGATATAGTGTATCAGAATGAAATTTCAAGTGTTAAAGAAAGGGTGGATGATGAATTAGCAGGTGAGTTGCAGCACAAAGGCCTATATGAAGGATTTGATCCTTCTGAACTTAGATTGAATGTTCATGATTATGGAGAAGGAACATCCGAGGAAAATGACGAGGAAGATCCAACTAGTGAAAATGAAATAAGGAGGAAGAGTTACTTGATGAAAATGAAACAAGTGATGAGGAAGAATCGATGAATGAATATGAAACAAGTAATGAGGAAGAATTGATGAATGACTATGAAACAAGCGACGAGTATTGAGTTGTTATTAATAGTAGTAATGTGTTGTAATAAGGTTTTGAATTGTGTTTTAGCTGCTGCTTTTTGTTATTTTTCTTGACAATATAGTGTCTTTTCTTTGTTAACATTTGTAGTGCCAGTAACTAGGCAACATGATTTGCTTGTCTTGTTACATTTTCTTATTACATTGCACTCATCTGTATGGTTGTTCTATCTACATCATATGGAATCAGAGTGCTTCCTTCTTCTATACAGGGTAAAAATGACTTACTTGAAACTATTATTTGTGCTAGAATTTTTCTGTATCTATAATATATCACTACAGTGGGATCTAACCCTGCCATTTTTAAGTTGAGAAGTGAAAGCAAGGAGTTATTGTCACTAGTAATGTATGCTTGTTTTGCAATATGGACTGTTAAAAATTCCATTTTTTCTCCAGTCCTGCATCAGTGTGGGTATTAATGAAAGGTACTTATCCTACATCAGCAAGTTGAATTTGTTACCTTTATATATGAAGAGTTAATGGTTGAACTTGCACTGTATAACCAGTCCTTATATACAACTAATGAGTACACAACCTTGTTTTTCATACTCCAACTCCTTGATGGTTCTTTGATCTCTTGCTGTCAGTTTGCTATAGCTAAATCCTGTATGAGTAATTATATATTTGTAACTCGTTTGCCGAATTAGTTGTTTATGTTATATTATGGTTCTATTTTTACCAGGTGCTTAATAAAGAAAATCAATGGCATCAAAAGGTCATGGTAATGGACAGCGTAAGAAAGGTAAGAAAGGAACTAATAATCTTCCCGCAGGTCCATATAAAACACCACCACCACCATCTGTTACACCAGCTCTTCCACCAGCTACTACAAATATTCTTCCTCTACCAAGGGAAAATATTTCACTACCAAATACATTTTTCATGCCCCCACCGCCCCACCAGTTCCAGCCTTCTTCTCCCCACAATAGTCTGCATAGTAGCTCTTCATTTATACCTTTAACATCATCCACACCTAGGCTTTATGGATTGAGAATTGAAGGTGCTAGCACATCAACATTGCCATCCATTGATAGTGCTACAACTTCTAATGCCACAATACCTGCTTCTCGGATTTTGAAATTTAATGAGATAGTAGAATATGATGGTAACGGCAGGCTAATTATCACCCCTGATGGTGGTAATGGGTAAGTAAACCTTATGTTTTTTTTTATAATTTTTAAAATTTTTGAAAGATAAGATAATTTAATATAATTTTATTGAAGGTTCATTCCCACGTGTAGCGGCGGACATATGATTATAGAAGTAATTAAACCATTTTACACGAAGCCATGGGGTAGTTGGAATGAGATTACACTCGACGTCAGAGTTCTTATGTGGAACCAGTTTACAGTATAATCCAAATCAAAGAATTTAAAATTTCATTATGATATCAATGATGAATTTACCTTTGTATCTGTCAACTCATTTCATCACTTTATATTAAAATATTTTTTAGACAAAGTGTGCATGGAATTCTTGTCATGAAAATGAAATACAACACATTTTCAAGTTCAAATCAGCTCTACGGATCAAAGAACACTTATATGAGGCTTGAAAGAACTTGAAAAAACCTAGTTGGCTGAATGCTGATATGTGGGACCAGTTCTTGAAAAAATGGGATACTCCTGAATTTAGGGTGAGGAGGGAATGGTTAAAGGCAAATAAAGCATCTCAAATGGGTGGCTCATTTCACATAGGAGGTTCGATGAGTTTCACTACCCACCGATGAAGACTGGTAATATTATCTTAAATCTCTGATTTGTTCGGTTTATTTCAATGTTCTAAACCGTGACATAGTAAAGCCGTGTGGGGCTCTTTCGATTCACTATTGTTGTTATCATATTGTTGTCGTTCATCTTGAAGTCTAGTGAAGCCATGTGTGACCTACTTCGATTCACTAGCATTGTTGTTGATATCTTGTTACTCTTGTTGTTGCTTGTTTCTTTTGTTGTGAACTTGATCTTGTATCACACTGCCTAATAGTTTAAAAAAGTAGGAAGAAGAGAATTAGTGGTTTAGTTAGAGAGGTGATGACTTAATTGGAAGTAATGAGCAAAGTATTTATTGTAACACTCTTAGTATAAGTTAGCAGTCGTTGGTGTGGAGTTGTCTTAGGTAAAACATGGCGCAGGGGTGTAGTTTGATATATATAGCCGATGCGTGTAAGTTTTTTGCCAAATGTAGAATATAAAAATGGGAACATCTTTAAATAACCCCTAAAAAATTGAATCCTTTTATAGTTCAACTTGTTCTTTAATATTCTTAATCACTTCAGCTTGCTGTATACTTTTTTTAAGATGAATTCTTTATACTTCAAATCGTTGATCTGTTAAAGGACGAAAACTTCAAAAATGTGTCGAGTGCATGACATATATTATAGTACAAGATGTAACTATTGTTAAGGACAATCTCTGCATCATCTGTCCATAAAAGAGTACATCATTAAGAAGCACTGTTGATTAACAAATGTCCAATACAAAATACCTGCAAAGCCAAGGGCCAAAACGACACATTATTTTGAAATACTTATACATATAGTAGTACTAAGAGAAATGAAATTTCCAAATACAGTCATCCATACATATGATACTATAAGAACTCACTTAGCATTGTAAATTTGTATAGCAGCAAGTAGGGATACTTAAAAAAATACATGTTACAAGAAGTAAAATTTTGAAAAATCAGAATTGTATGGCGCATGCTATTGAAACTTGTAGAAAGAAAATAAATCTTGAGATATTTATGAGAAGGAATATGTCACTGACTTCAAGTTAATTCAGAAGATATTGCTTGGTTATCAAAGTGATAGAAAAGGTGAATAAATATGCATTTCAAAGAAGCAACTACAGTTGGTATATAATAGTTACTTGAAGTTATGCGCCCTTCTTTTTGATAATAATAAGTTTAGTGCCATAAATACTACAGATGGTCCTCTTTGTTTCCAACCAAACTCCCACATACTTATCTCGACCTTGATCTTGTCTGGGTTACTGTTGCCTTAACAACAGATGCTGCTGTTGCTGCAGTAAATGGGCTCACTTTTGGTAAGAAAATTGAAAAAAAATGTTCAAGAACTAAGTGTGGAGTAGCGGAGATGATGATTGTGATGACCCAAACCGGGGCCCTGGCCATGACGAGCATTCTGAACCATGAAGGCCTGAAACACCCCTATTTGTCTGATAATCATGCACATAACTCATATGATAAAATAAATAAGATAAACAACATTATGGAAACATGGTCAAGAATTATATGAAATCAATAACGGGGAATAATATCCCACAATCTCAACACAACATCTCTATAACATCTGAGAAATCTCTACTACATGACTGAAACAAATATCTATCTGAAATCTGGGACAAGGCCCCCAGTAGATCCAAAACAAATAAATGATAAATGAAACTGGCAGATATCAGGCCTTCCGAAATATAGAAGGCTCACCAAGTGACTCTGCCAATCTGTTTGAGGAATCTACTGATTTTCTGGACTCCTAGACTGTGCCTCCGAATCTGGGAGGGAAAGGGGTCAATACAAAAGTACTAGTACGCAGAGATATCAAAACAAAACATCATATTTTTACAAAATAAAGTTGAGAGCCATTATAAAGCAGTTTCATATCAAATTATTTGAAAACACATGGGCGTAATGTAATTATTTCCAACAACAATGTAATGCAGCTGAGCTAGGTGGAATACCCTACATATCACATTTACACCAATTGTCAAACCTCGGTTGCCGTTGAGATTAGAGTATAAGTAAGGGGAAGACATATAAGATCACACAACAGGGTGTCTCGACCCAATGGTAGTGCACCAGATCACAAAGCAGGGATCCTAACCATAGTCCCAACTTAGGAATGACATAAAGTCAGGTATGCAAGATCACAAATTAGGGTACCAAATTCCCATGTTGGCAAACACGGTTTTCAGCGATAAGCCCTTACACTCAAACACCTTCTTCGGGCATCCACCTATCTTATGTAAAATCAATGCATTTAAATTTCATCTGATTCAATCACATATCATATTCTGTAGGGTATTGTCATACCCGACTTGCAAGCCATCAATATCACATCATTCTTCTTATTCAACCATTGTATTCAACATGTTTCAGCACAAATAGCCCTCTCATTTCAAGTCAAAATCATATCAATTCTCAAAATATTTCATGTCATGCTTCAAGATGTTTTCAATCAATTTACATCATATGAACATTTAAAACAAATTCACATCAAGAGAGGAATTCCATATAATTCATGCTCTCAAATTAACACTTCTTCAAAACATATGCATATACATATATAATATGTCAAATCACTTTGGAAATAGGCCTAAAGACCAAATCAATATTATAGAAACGTTCAAAACATGATTATAGTCATAGTTTCAAAACCCCCATTGTAAAACATGAATTTAAAGGCCCATGAGATTTTAGGATAACCCCACATACTTTTATATGCTTAGATGATAGGTGTTTCTTTAAGCCTGCATTCTGGGGATTCCAAATATGCAATTAGTTGCAAATATCCATGGTTGAATCTTGAGTTGCTTGGATTTTTATTTTGAAACCCTAAGGAGATTTCTTGAGCAATTTTGATGAATGAAGGTGTATTTTGGGGTATTTGGGGACTGAATTTCGTGTTTATGGCTAAATAAAGGTGGGAAAAGGACCATTTTGCCCCAAAAACGGAGTATTTAAGTCACTTTAGTAGTAACGTATACGGCGCACACCTTATCACATAATATAGGTTGTGCGGCGCACTCTTTATCGCACACATTAGGTTGTGCGTCGTACACCTTATGGCATAAGTTAAGGCGTGCGTCGCACACCTTATGCTGCACGACAGACTCTATTTTGGAAAACCATAAATTCTTCCTCGAGTGTCGGATTTTTGTAAAATTAGTATCGTTGGAAATATAATTCAAAGACCTTTCATTTGATATATAGTAGGCACTCTAATTCAATATATACAAAGAGTAATGACCAATTGAAGTTGAACCAAGTTTTGACGCTTACTAGAACTCAATCGATGGAAAAGCTTTCAACTTGTCCTTGAGTTTGGGGACCTATATGATCTCAATTCATGCTCAACTAGATTTATACACCACATAGTTGATTAAAACACTATATTCACAGTAGATTTATGGTTTTTCGAATGTGTACAAGTAGAAATAATAATTTATGTTCAAGTCTGAAAGTATGGGGTGTTACATTATCTTTCCCTTGGGATCATTCGTCCTCGAATAATGGGTAGGAACTTGTTGAAGCCTTAAAGGTATGGAATAATGCAGACACGATATGTCCTCTAATAAAGAATACACTGATATGAAACATGACCATATGGCTGGAACTACTGATATTCTGAATTCTTATATCGGACATGCATATCTAATGCATGCAATACACGACTGAAGCTACTCATAAGCTGTGTTCTCATAATGAACATGAATACCTGATGCATGGATTTGTTACTGAGTTGTTCTCATATACGCAGAACTGAATACACTGATAAGCTGAACTTTTTCTATTGGACATGCATTTCTAATGCATGTATATCTGACTGAACTGACGTATGAATGTATGGCTGAATACACAATGATAAATAGTGTGGAGCTTGTAATAAGAATATATACATGCAACTGAATGGGGTATATTCCCTTGGGACCCTATGTCCCTCTATGAATGCTCAATTCACTAAGATGCTCAGAAAACTGAGGCGATGCACTAGGCACCGACAATTTTAATCATATCTGAACATCTAGAATCTGAATCTACTAAATGACGCATGAATTGAGCTATACTCGCAAATACTAGTATACTCTACCTTGGAATAGTAACATATCTGAGATTTTGGGTAGCATGATTAAATAAAGAGATGAGAAAACAAGTCATGCGAATATGACTGCTAAACTGATTTGCTGGCCACATAGACTGAACTATACTGGAAACTTATACTTAATCTAGAGTATCTCTTCAATACTCTCTCTAAAGAAGTTCTAGCAGTAATAGGGAGCCACGAATCTTAGGTATGGATTACACGAGACATCCAACTGAGGAAATCACAACATTTACACTACTATACAGTCTGGAATATAGACATATAACTCATAAATCAGGATAGAATTACCAGGCCTTAGTCAATGCGACTTCTTACTTTCAAGCTTAGCATACTTCTCGAGTATCCCTTAACTTACTATTCTCCTTAATTACCATACTCATTGATTCAAGTTATAATCCTTATAAATCTTTCTACTATTGTTTAAAGTAGCTTAAATCATTTCACAGTGATCAAGCCTAATTTTAAATCACAAAATACAACATGCCACACCACGATACTAGTCTAAACCATATGATTCAGTCTTCTGTATCCTCTTTGGAGATCACACCCAAAGCATAACGTGCCTTACCACTTCAACGGCTAGCTCTGAACTCTTATTATGGATTTACTAGAGTACATTGTGTCCCTCCACTTAAATCCCAACATGTCATTCAAACCTATCTTTATAACCACATATGACCTCCAAGGCAAATACCCATAAGGACATACTTCACATATTCTCTAAACCACTATCAATATAACTTCCATGCGCTAACCGAATAACATATACATATAAATTCTCACTAACCATCACATATATCAAAGATTTGGCCCCAAATTTACTTAACACTTAAGGCCTTATCTAAAACAAGCATACTATGCTTTGTATCAACAGGAAAACATTTACTCCTCACAACTATCCTCACATAAGAAGGAGTCACAAAAGGCTAAAACATAAGATTTTGAAACATAAAGAGGTATTATATGAAACTTAACAGTTAACTGAGGCATAAGGAATAGCAAATCAATATTCGGGATTTATCAAAGCACTCTGAATTTAGGGTATTAATGTCTATAAGCTGAATCTCGCCAATCATTTGGCGTAAAACATGAGTTATGGAGACTGAGCATACTATAGGACGCAACCATATATTTCATGAGCTGCATGACCACAATTTGGAGTTTGTAACATATGGAATGTAATTCCAACTTTTGAATGAACTGGAACTCTTCATTTTAGAACTGGAAGAGTACATGATTCGCTATCACAAGTATGATTATGAACTACGATTATCGAACTGACATGTAAGGCATGAGTATGTATTGGGATCACTAAAAAATACTGAGATAGGAATGGGTTGAGTCTCACTCTCACTTTCTGATGTTCTATGTCGTCATGACATCGCTACTAGAATCTGAGAGCCTGACTTGGTTATTTGTTCTATCATTTCCCCCTTGGCTTTAAGCCATTATCTTAAGTTTGGGAGATCCCTTACTACACTTTAAACTTAACCGCACTCACTGCACTCTAGGATCTGAAATATGACAATACACAAAATTAATAGAACTTATCCCAAAAGCTCACACATGAAAGTGGAAAGCCCACTGCTAATACTACCTTATGAGATACACTCTATATTTTGATAGCCCCAATAGTTATAGTATAATGCTTGCACACTTATTTCTATTGGTTCAACTTTTAAAACTCAAACTTAGATTCTAACACTTAACATGGATATTACCAAGCCTTTGATGAACCATACCACTTCCGTCCGAGCATACCAATATTGCTACTCCAAACTTATATCTCTCTACCATGAGAATCGAGATCACATCAAAAGTCTCAACACTATCAATCAAGGCTCCTTAACTTGGCTATCTAGAACACCATATACTGTCTAACTAGTTTTTTTCCAACCAGCAACTCAACGGTACCACTAGTCACACGCAACATGTGATAGTCTTAGAGAAATGCCACAACTTTATATCGCCTTGGGTATACTTACAGACCATACCTACAACATTATACTTCATTACGAATGAACTTAAACTTAAGCCATTTCATACACTGCTCAAGCCTATTAGATCACTTCCATTACCATATAACTAGCATAATTAACCAAGAAATCATCACATCCACCTTCATGGACTTCAACTGTTCAAAACTTAAGGTCTAGTGCTAAATATGATTTTTCAACCCAACCTTACGCATGATTCTCACTTGGAAACCATGAAATAAACATCAAGAAACACTAGTACACTAGAACTTCATAACCACAATAATCCATCTTAACCTTACGGTCTTCCTTATCATAACTCATTAGCACATACTATTTCAACACGTCAAGCCTACTAAATTCAAAACATAGATCATTAATCTTATGCCACTATTTTTACCACCATATTCTACACTTGAATTCAAGCCTATAGTTTAGCCTCAATCGTCTACCACCAATGACGAGTGCAACATAATATACTAATCCATCAAATTGGAACATTCTATCCACATACCTCATAATTTACTACATACCTTCTCATAAGTAGTACTAGTTTACAACTACAAACGAAAAAAGTCAAGGGGTAAGGTCACATAATAGACATGATCAACCTTAATCTATAACCCCCTACAATCTTATCTACTTATCCAAATTTCTCACCTCATACTTACTTACTTAAGCATACATTTAAACTGCCTTCAAATTCCTCAAATAACCATGAGCCTATAATCATAACTTACTCGCTAATATAGCCATTTTTCACATTCAAGCAACCAACAAATCACCCTAACTAACGACTCCTTCTCTACCTTATACTAAACTAACTCACAAGGCTGAACCACCTCTTTACCAACTCAATCTCATGAAAACAGATTCAGCCATACATATATTAAACCAACAAAAGAAAAACAATTTAGACAACTAGTTGCTAGTGAATCAAAATAGGCCTCACACGGCTTCACTAGACTCTGATTTTGTATTTTTGAACCGAAAAATGAGATGAATAACAAGGAAACTATGCTAGTGAATTGAAAGAGCCTCACACGACTTCAGTAGACTTTAAAATTTTTTATATTTTTTTTCAAAAACACCGTGATAACAAGATTACATATTACATGAGATAGAAAATTGACACATAATACTTAATGGTCTAAGAATACACATCTTACTCTGTAAAAATAAAAATCTGAGTAAGACACTTCCCCCATGGACTACCATACCATCCACACATGCTACTAGCTACCACATAAGTTTATCACTATAAAGGGGTAAATCATCCTCAAACATCTGTTATTCAACTGAAATATTCATTTACATAAAAATCACCCTCACTCTGACTTCTAACTTTGTGACTTCACATCACTAACTTCTTGGTCTAATTTTATTACCGATAGGTCATGACAACAAAACTTTAACTTATGCTACTATTCAGGTGAAAATACAGTTCTAACATTCTACTATACATCGTCCACAACTGTATCAAGATTTTTGAGAGGGACTAGATGCACTTAATAACTTAAGCTAGAAAGCATAATTCCATCAGGATCAATGTTTACATCAGAATCAACACATATTGAAGCACTAACAGACTCCTCTCGAGTCTTTGCACAATTTTTAAAATCTTATATGGCTCAATTGGAAAGGACTATATCATGTAGATTCTAAACTTTTTGCACTTGAATCACCCCAATAATGGGACATGTTTGAGAATATTAGAGTAAGGAAAGAATTTAAGATGACTTTACCTTCATATGGGCGACATCATAGCATGAATGACAGTATAAAAGAGGAATATTTTAATTATATTTCACGAACTGGAACATGAAGAAAGAGAGACATTCCTAAATGCCTAGTAACCTCCTGCTTATAAGTGTGGCTCACTACACATCCATAAACAAGACTCTACCCGATGCAATTTTGCAGACACCCTGGGACCATGAACCATGCTTTGATACCAAGTTTGTCACGACCCAAACTGGGGCCTTGACCCTGATGAGCATTCCGAACCATGAAGTCCCGAAACACCCCTATTTGTCTGATAATCATGCACATAGCTCATATGATAAAAGAAATATGAAAGATAAACAATATTACGGAAATATGGTCAAGAATCATATGTAATCAATAATGGGGAATAATGTCCCACAATCTCAACACATATCTCTATAACGTCTGCGAAATCTCTACTACATGACTGAAAAAAATATCTATCTGAAACTAGGACAAGGCCCCCAGTAGATCCAAAACTAATAAATGATAAATAAAACTGCCAGATATCAGGCTTTTCAAAATATAGAAGGCTTACCAAGTGACTTTGAAAATCTGTCTGAGGAATCTACTGATTTTCTGGACCTCTAGACTATGCCTCCAAACCTGGGAGGGAAGGGGGTCAATCAAAAGTACTGGTACACAGAGATATCAAAACAAAACATAATATTTTTATAAAATGTAGTTGAGAGTCATTATAAAGTAGTTTCATATCAAATCATTTGAAAACACATAGGCATAATGTAATTGTTTTCAACAATAATGTAATGTAGCTGAGCTAGGTGGAATACCCTACATATCACATTTACATTAGCTGTCAAACCTCGGTTGCCACTGATATTAGAGTATAAGTGAGGGAAAGACACATAAGATCACACAGCAGGGTGTCTCGACCCAATGGTAGTGCATAAGATCACAAACCAGGGCTTCTAACCATAGTCCCAACTTAGGAATAACATAAAGTTAGGTACGCAAGATCACAAAGTAGGGTACCAAATTTCCATGTTGGCAAACACGGTTTCCAGCAATGAGACCTTACACTCAAACACCTTCTTCGAGCATCCACCCATCTTATGTAAAATAATGTATTCAAATTTTATCTGATTTAATCACATATCATATTTTGTAGGGTATCGTCATATCCGACTTGCAAGCCATCAATATCACATCATTCTTCTCATTCAACCATTGTATTCAACATGTTTCAACACAAATAGCCCTCTCATTTTCAAGTCAAACTCATATCAATTCTCAAAATATTTTATGTCATGCTTTTCAAGATGTTTTCAATCAATTTACATCATATAAACATTTAAAACAAATTCACATCAAGAGAGGTATTCCATATAATTCATGCTCTCAAATCAACACCTTTTCAAAACACATGCATATACATATATAATATGTCAAGTCTCTTTGGAAATAGACCTAAAGACCAAATCAATATTATAGAAATATTCAAAACATGATTATATTCATAGTTTCAAAACCTCCATTGTAAAACATAAATTTACAGGCCCATGAGATTTTAGGATAACCCCACATACCTCTATATGCAAAGATGATAGGTGTTTCTTGAAGCCTACGTTCTGGGGATTCCAAATATACAATTAATTTCAAAAACAGACGGTTGAATTTTGAGTTGCTTGGATTTTTATTTTGAAACCCTAAGGAGAGTTATTGAGAAATTTTAATGAATGAAGGTGTATTTTGGGGTATTTGGGGACTGAATTTCTTGTTTATGGCTAAATAAAGGTGGGAAAAGGACCATTTCGCCCCAAAAATAGTGTTTAGGTTACTTGAGTAGTAATATATGCGGCGCACACGTTATCGCATAATATAGGTTGTGCGGCGCACTCTTTATCGCACACATTAGGTTGTGCGTCGCACACCTTATGGTATAAGTTAGGGTGTGTGTCGCACACCTTATGCTGGACGACACATTCCACTTTGCAAAGCCATAAATTCTTCCTCGGGTGTCGGATTTTTGCGAAATTAGTATCGTTGGAAAGATAATTCAAAGGCCTTTAATTTTATATATAGTAGGAACTCTAATTCAATATATACAAAGAGTGATGACCTAGTGAAGTTGACCTAAGTTTTGACGCTTACTAGAACTCAATCGATGGAAAAGCTTTCAACTCGTCCTTGAGTTAGGGGACCTCTATGCTCTCAATTCATGCTCAACTAGATTTATACACCACATAGTTGATTAAACCACTATATTGACAATAGATTTATGGTTTTTTGAATGTGTACAAGTAGAAATAATAATTTATGTTCAAGTCTAAAGGTATGGGGTGTTACAATGATGATAGTAAGAGGAAGACTTATAGTATGGAGTGGAGATTCATGGCAACTTTTTCCTACTAAATATTGGACTTGTTTATCTTTCTTTTGGTGTTTTGGTAATCAATTACAGTGACATTCTCTTTTAGACTTATTTACTTCAAAAGTTTCTTAAATTTATTAGTAAATTTTTGATATGAATATTGTACGAGTGCTGTACTATTTTCTAATCAATGACCTATATGCTTGCTTTGTAATTTAATACTTACCTTACCATACCAACTTTTTTCAATTAAATCAGTATCCCCAACCTGTTAGTAAGCTTTGGAAACTAATCTTGTTTTATGACTCAGCACCATTAGGACCACTGGTAGGATCATCTAGACTTAGTTCAGCACCATCAACACCATTGTCATAATTATGATTAGAACCATTGTCATATTCATCTAATTTTACAGGAATATAAAAATGAGGGAAAAGAGCGCCCTTATCTTGAGGTCTACGAAGAGACGCATAGGAAGAAAAACAAGGACGCTATAAGAGGAGATTGGGTCAAACCGCGTGCTAAGATTGCATATGTAAGATAATAACTTTTACAAACATTATTTTATTATTACTCAACTTTGCTTGTTTATGTACTGACAAATAATTTTTCTTTCTGGAAGAATTTCAAAAAAGCATAGAAGAGTGGCGTCAAACCCAACCTACTTCAGAGGATAGTACCATGGTCCAACCATCACCTGTAGAGATAAATAATATGTGGATAGCTATGGTAGATGGTTCAAAGAAAGGTAGAACCTATGAGAAAGGAGTTCTCCAATCCTCGAGTACTCCTTCGTTATTTTTCAATTCCTCTTCTACTTTGGAAAATATGGAAGAAATAGAAGCGGTGAAAAAGCAAATTGTGGAATTGATGGAGAAATGTGCAGCTAACGATGCTAGGTTTGCGAAATTTGATAAATTGGAGGAGTTGGTTAAGATGCACATGTCGCAACAATTTCATGACGAGGAAGATAATGAATCTGATGATAATTAGATTGTAGTATTGTTCTTTTTTTTGTTGTGACATTTAGATGTTTAAACTATTTGATTTCATGTTTGTTTTGAATGGTTTAAAGTGGTTGTATTTATAATTTTTTGTCTTGTTTGATCCTATTGTGAAAAATACATTAGTTATTGTTTATAAACTGAAAGCAGTGTAAGCTAATGCAATATGATAATTATTAAATAATTATTTATCAAATAATAATTATTTATTAAATTTTCAACTATAGTAGTCAGAATAATTATAATTATTAGATATTTATTTATTAAGTTTTCGACTACGGTAGTCAGAATAATTAAAATTATTAAATAATTATTTATTAAATTTCTGAATACAGTAGTAAGAATAATTATAATTATTAAATATTTATTTATTATATCCCGACCATAGTGGTTGGAATAATTAAAATTATTAAATAATTATTTATTAAATTTTGACTAGGGTAATCAGAATAATTAAATATTATTAAATAATTATTTATTAAATTTTTGACTACAGTAGTCAGAATAATTAAAATTATTAAATAATTATTTATTAAATTTTTGATTACTGTAGTCGGCATATTTATAATTATTAAATAATTCTTTATTAAATTTTTGACTACAGTAGTCGAAATATTTATAATTATTAAATAAATATTTATTAAACTTTCGACTACAGTAGTTGAAAATTATTTTCCGACAAGCTATATTCCGACTACCATAAGTAGTCGAAAAGTAGTGGAAAATACCTTAATTTCCGACCACATTCCAACTACATTGGCCGTTGGAAATTTAATGTTTTCTAGTAGTGTCTGAATTTGTTAATGAAGTTTGCAGTAAAATGTTTAAAAGGTTAGGGATAGTTCATTAAAAAACCCATTCTTATTCCTCTCAGCAAAATCGTATAGCTGAGAGGAGCACAGACACATATTAGAAGTAATAAGAGCCTTAAGACTTTCGACAAACATACTACTTATATTCTGGGGCCATTGCATTCTTGCTCCTGTATGCCTCATTAATAGGTTACCTTCACCTGTGATTGAAGTTGTTAGGGCATGTAGAGTTTTGATGATAGACATGTGAATGAAACATGTTGTGAAAGCTGGTCCATCCAAGTGAAAAAAGCTCAGCTGCAGACAAGTTATGGGTAAGATGATTCTGTATACAAACAGAAGTGGATAATATTTGTCGCATCCAAAGTTGAGTTGAACAAGAAGTCTTGTAAAAGTTGAGTTGAACAAGAGGTCATGCAGGAGTTGACTTGAAAAGAAATCTTGCAGAGATAAGAAAAGAATCCTATTGCAAGAAGAATCCTATTTAAAGAAGAAGTGAGAAAGGGGGAAGCAACAAAAAGAGTAAAACTATCTAGAGTCCTATTGAATATAGAAGATCACATCAATTGAAGGACTCTATGAAGTGTGTGCTTAAATACAAGAAACGAATTCAAAAGAACTTACTCAATTCACTGAAACGATAATCAACAATCAGCAAAATAGTTTACATACTTGAAGAAGAACCTGGTCCCTTACTTAGCAAGTCATAGACTGTTTGTAGTAGGTAGGGTCTTTAAGTTAGAATGAGTCATTGTTCTAGTCTCCGTGATCTATCAACTGAGTTAGGATTTATGTCTTCAAGTTAGGGAACTCGAAGTCTTGGAAATACTTATCTTGTGAAGATTTGTGTTTTTGTAGTGATAGGAGTTAGGAGTTTTAATTCTTAGTTTACAAGAAGTCCTGTAATTTTGTTGATTGTTGACGCTCAAGTGTTATAGTGCAGTTGGGGTTAAATCATGTAGAGGTCCAGGTCGTGGGTTTTTACACCTTTCTTGAGCTGGGTGTTTTCCACGTAAAAACACTGTGTTCAACTTTTACTTCTGTGAACCACGTTTACTTACTTGTTCCATAGATAGGCAATTAGTAGGGCTCGTACTCTAACAAGTGGTATCAGAGCAAGGTTGTCTTAAATAAGTCTAGCACCTAAGAAAAGATCAAAATGATTAATTCTGCACCCCCTGCTGGTCACAGTGAAGGCTAGTCATCTACTAGACCTCTACTTTTTTATGGCTCTCACTTTATCTAGAGGAAGGCAAGAATGGAGATGTTCATCCTAGGTGAAGATTATGAATTATGGGACAGGATTACTGATGGACCCACTATTCCAATTAAGTTGGTTGATGTTGTACAAGTCAAGAAAGTAAGGAGTGAATTTACTCCTGATGACTTGTTGGCTTTGAAGAAGAATGAAAAGGCCAAGAATATCTAGGTTTGTGGATTAGGACCTGTTGAATACAACATGGTATCAACATGTATTACTGCTAAGCAAATTTGGGATGCACTGGTGAATGCTCATGAAGGTACTTCTCAATTAAGAAAATTCAGGATCTCTCTTCTTTTCACTGAGTATGAGGCATTCAAAATGAACAAAAATGAAACCCTCCATAAGATGATGACTCGACTCAACACTTTAACAAATGAGTTGACTTCCTTAGAAAAAGTCATCTCTGAGGAAGAACAAGTTGAAAAGGTACTGAGGGTAGTACCTAAATCAAAATAGAATGTTAAGGTGACTGTAATTAGGGAGGAAAATAAGGATCTTAAAGGCATGACCCTGGATGAACTAGTAGGGAAATTAAGGACTTATGAAATGGAAATTGATGGAACCAAAGGACAAGCAGCTCCTAAAAAAATCTTGGCATTGAAAGGTTCTGATAGTGATGAGGAATTTGAACATGACAGGGAGCAAGTTGCCTTCCTAACTAAGAATTTTAGCAAATTCATTAAGAGGAAGAAGGGAACAGGTACTAAGAAATGTTCCAATAACAATACAAATGGGTGCTACAAATGTGAAAAAATTGATCATCATATCAGAGACTATCTAGTCTGGGAAATAGAATGAAAAAAAGGGCTGAAAAAGAATTGAAGGCAAAAATAAAGGAGGAGCATGCAATGATAGCAACTTGGGGATCTGATTTAGATGAAGATGAAGTTAATAAAACTGCATTCATGGCTCTTAGAGATTTAGATTTAGATGAAGAAGATGAGGGTTCTGATCTCTACTAGGAAGTCAACAAGAGATAAACAACCACCAATGGGGATAAAAAATTTTATCTTCTTGAATTTATATGACACACCTTTTGCTATCTCCAACTATGTCTCTTATGGAGATCTCTCTCCTAAATATCAATCATACTCATCTATTTTTTATTCTTTCACAGAACCTAAAACTTATGCTGAAACCATATAAGACCCCAGATGAATTAATGCCATAAAGCAAAAATTAAAGCTCTTCAAGACACTAAAACTTGGGATGTTGTCAGTTTACCAACTGATAAAAAGGCTATAGGTTATAGATGGTTTATAGGCTTATTATTAGTCATCAGGTGAAATAGAGAGCTTTAAAGGTAGGCTAGTTACAAAGAGCCATAGCTAACAAGAAGGTATTGATCATCAGGAGACATTTTCTCCAATTTTTAAGATGATAACAATGAGAACATTCCTTGCAGTTGTATCATCAAAACAGTGACACATCTATCAAATGGATATGTACAATGCTTTTCTACAAAGAGACATGTAGATTCCTGAAAGTTTTGTGAGCTAGGGAGAAACTAATATTGTTAACCTTGTATACATACTCGAAAAATATCTTTATGTCCTAAATTAGGCTCTAAGACAGTGAAATGCCAAGATGAAAGAGGCTCTTCTTAGACTCCAGTTCAAGAAAATCCAATATGATCATGCCTTATTTATCAAGACAATTGAAGCAGGAACTTTGATGATCTTAATGTATGTAGATGATATGCTTGTGGCTGGTAATAGTGTTAAGCTAATTGAGGAATAAAAGTTATCTCTATGGTAAATATTTCAAATAAAGGATCTAGAAAGTCTTAAGTGCTTTCTTGGAATAGAATTTGAAATGTTTGATTAAGGAATATTAGTGCATCAAATAAAATACTCTTTAGCGTTAATCTCTAAACTTAGACTTGGAGCTTCAAAATTATCTATTACTTACATAGATACAAATATCAAGTTTATAAATAAAGAGTATGATGAGTATACAAGAAACAACATAGATGAAGATCCTGAACTATCTGATATAAGTTCATAGAAAAAACAGATAAGTAAGTTACTTTACCTAAGAATACCAAACATAGATTATGGTGTTCAAAGTGTATGCCAGTACCTTCAAATACCTAAGCAATCTCACATGGATATTATAATGAGGATTGTGAGAAATATTAAGAATCATCCTGGACAAGACATTCTTATCTCAAGCAATCCAATTCAAAGTGTAACTGCATATTGTGATGCAGATTAAGCTATTTGTGCGTACACTAGAAAGTCTTCTAGTGGGTTTCTTATAAAATTAGGTAACTCATTAGTGTCTTGGAAATCCAACAAGCAAACAACTATGTCAATAAGTTTTGCAAAAGTAGTATACAAGAGTACGAAAGTAATTATCTCAGAGTTAACTTAGCTACTAGGACTACTAGAAAAGTCTGAAGTTAAAGTCTTGTTGCTTGTTAACATAAGCAGTGATAGCAATTCAACTCTACAAATAGCTATGATCCAATGTTTCATGGAAGGACAAAAAATATTGAGATTGACTGTCATTTTATTAGAGAAAAAATTCAACAAGGACAAGTTAAAGATCAATACATCTCTACAAATGATCAGCCTATAAATGTACTTACCAAAGGATTGAGCAAAAGAAAACATTAGTATCTGATCTCTCAACATATTCCATGATACCTAACTTGATGGGAAATGTTATAACAAGCTGAATAGGTTAAACAATTAGTTAGTTTAGGGTAATTCTATATTTTAACATTATCCATAAGTTAGTTACTGAAATTGTCAAATTCTAAAGTTAGTTTATGACTAGTTAGTTTGTTAAAGATAGTTGAGTAGTTAAACTCGTCTCTATATAAAGATTTGTATGTACACTTTCTCATTTACTTGATCTATAATAATAAGATCATCTTCTTCTTCCTTTTTAATACCTCTTTTTTGCACTTTCTCTACTCCTTCTCTTATTGCAGATCATCAATATGATCTAATTTAGTACAAACTTCCCCCTATTTTGTTGTCCACTTCAAGTTTTAGTGCTTAATTGATATTGTCTTTGAGGGATTTTTCCAACACAACAACTGCATTAGGTAATTTCTTTAGTGAGTCCATCTTTCCCCATTTCATTGTCTACTCCAATTTTTAGGGCTCAATTAATATCAAATTTGAAGAATTTTTCTAACATGCACAATCACTATTTTTCCATTTGTATTGCTGACTATATATAATTTAATTAACAAAATTTAAGATTATAAGAAATGTAAATTCTAATATAGATAAGTTGATTTATGTTTCAAAATGTTCAAAATATGTATAACTTGTTCTCAAATTCGAGTGTTTTCTTGTCATTTAGTCTGTCAATGAGATTTTTGAGAATTATGTGCATAAATTATCCTTTCATATGTACGCAAATCAAAGTGTGTATCTATTATAACCTTATATAATGTACTGCATATCAATTATTTAGTATGTATTAGTTAAACTGTTAACATGAAGATTTAGGTCTGGTATTTTAAGACCAAGAGATTCCATGTTGGACTAGGAATCCCACTTATGTGGCCCATTATTAGCGTATGTATATTGTAACTTTTTACTAGATGTAGCTTATATATTTTAACAAGATGAGGTAATCCAACAGTTAAGAAATAAAGTAGACTTTCTATTTTCTTCTTTCATTTTGTTTTTCTCATTTTAGGGGTTTGGCACAATGAATCCATGGGGATCCATTGATTATATGATCTAACATAGTATTAGAGTATCGTTTTGATAGTGCTCACCATTTGCTATTGATTGATCCTACCCTTGACGTACTTCTCTAGTGTATATCTTCGGCATGTTTCTCTAATGAAGTTTCTTACTAATAAAAGTTCATTGCATTTCCCCAACGTGTTTGTATATTGAATAATGCTTCATTACTTTGATTTTTCTTAAGGAAACATGGTAATACCTCTCTTTATTTTGCACTTGGGTGATCTGTATGTGATTCCTATTTAAATGTGGTTAACCTAGTTTTTCTATCTTTAAATTATATCGATATATCTACTGTTTCTTAGTTGTATTGTTTTCTTTATAGGTAGTGGAATAATCCTTATAATTCTATATGATGTAAAGGATTTATACCTTTTTCCATTGATCAATCTCATTATTTCTATAATTATGCCACCAATAATCCTAATACTTAGCTTGTTTAACCTCTCTTTAATGGTAATGGATTTCTTTCTTAGAGGAGGAATATGCTTGATACTTTGTTTGCAAAGAACAAACTTGGAGAACTATTGGGAAAAATCCTTAACCAATAGGAGACTCTTCTTGCTATAGAGGATGGGAACATTATAATGACATGCTCATTACATGGATAACAAATTCCCCATCCAAAAATATCTCTTTTAGCCTTATAAGACAAACCAAAGCTAGAAAGATTTGGAAAGACCTAGATGAAAGATTTGGACTGTCAAATGGATTGAATTATATTACAATCCAACATGAAATTAGTTCTACCAGTGATGGTTCTTATGATATAACAACATATTTCACAAAAATAAGAAGTCTATGGGACGAACTACATACAAATTATATAGGACCTACATGCGCATGTGTAGCTCTATTAAATATTCAAATTTATTGGAGGAACAACAATTAACAAGTTTTTAAGTGGACTGAATGAATGTTACTTTGCTTGTAAGATTAACATTATGATGATTAGTAGATCTTATTCAATGTTACAACATGATGGACATCACAAAGAATCCTCTCCATATGTCCCAAACTTTTCCACTAATTTTGTAGTATTTTCAACCTCTAGTAGCTCTAATTCTCACTTCAGAAAAGGCAATTCAGTTGGCTATAGTAAAAAAATTTAGTTTGACCTCAAAAAGGAGAATCTTACTAATATATTATGCAAATACTACAAAAGGTCTAGATATGTAATTGATAATTTCTACAGGTTGCATAGGTTCTCCATACTTTAAATTTATTAAGAATAAGACGAATTTTGCTTCATTTGTTTAGAATAGTAAATATCTTGTTGAGTCTAGTAAACCTCCTTTTATTTCTCCTAGTTTCACTATAGATCAATATCAATATTATTAATATATGATAAGCCTAGAACAAACTATGTCTACTCTTTGTAATGTCCAACCTACTAGTGACATTGTTTGCTCAGGCCCTAAACCCTAGCTTTAAAACACATCACTAGAGAGTAAGACTTACGCAATTATATAACAATTATCTTTCTTGTATTTTGTTGATATGGGACTTATTATCAAAATTGGGGTGCCATATAAACTTTATTTTATGGACTCGGCATCCTCATTGACGTTTTCTCTACCGCATAGGAATTACCTAGACTCAAGACTGAGGTTTGCCTGTCCCTTTTGAGATTTGCATAAACTCATTTTGACCTCTATCCTACATCAACAAGGTTGAAATAGGAGTGGCTATGATATTATTGTAATTACCCATCTCACTTGTGATAGACTAAGCCAGAATGAATTTAAAATACATCACTAGGGAGTAAGCCCTGTTAACTTATATACCCAGTATATCTCTTATGTTTTTGTTGAAGTAGGTCTTCGTATCCTAATCTAAGTTGTTATTTCATCCTTTCTTATTTCTATATCCCCTAATTACAACTTATAACTTCCCCAAAACCTAATATAAAGAGAAATTTAGAAGTTGCTCTTCTCCTGCAACACTTTTAAGGGAAAATTCTCAAGAATCCTAGGGACTTATAAGAGGGGTTTTCTAGGTTCTTCATCAAAAAGGTATATAGAGAAGCTTTTTTTAAAATTCCTTTTCAAATCTATGATCCTTAGTTGCTATGTGTGTATAAAAGTTTTTAATGTTGAACGAGGGTTACAAATTTTGCCATGAATTTAAAAAATAAACTTGAACTTGCAAAAAAACTCTTTTCTTGAGATTGTCCTTGACTACTTGGTGATTAAATTAGAGGGTGTTATTTTAATTATTTTACTTTCCTCCTTGTAAAGTGTTAGATATACTACTTTGGTCAAAATCCCTCGCTACTTGATAAGTTTTGTGGAACACTAATGTTTTGATGAAATAATAATGAGTTGACCCAAGTTAAAATTATTTTATACACGACTTAGAGAAATTATGGCTCCTAAATTGTTCATGGATTTCTGAAATGATTTAACTAATTTTCAAGAATCATCTTGTACATAATTTTTGATATGATAGACATAAGAAATTGATGACAAACCTTATGGTAATATGAATGGCTAAATCAATGACCTGAAAGTCTTGTTACGATGATACCAAACATTATGTGTGCCCTTAAAGAAATGAAAATATTTTCTAATGACGTTTAATGATAAGAATATGCTAAAATATGGGATTAAAGATAATTAGATGGTCAATTAAGAATGTGTAAATCCAAATATCTCAACACCTAAAACCTATGTTTTTCGATATAGGGATGGCTTGATCCTTAATTAGACAACCTTATATTTTCAATCTATAAAGGTGATTGTGATGGACATAATGATTAAATCTCGGTCAATGAAATAAACATACATTGAGACTTAGCTGGTCAAGCATTGATTGTATCCACTTAGCCTGTTGTGTTTAAACGAAAGTTGGTAATACCATCTAGTTCATAATCAAAGAATAAAAGGTATATGTTTTTAACCTTATAGTCACTATATATATAACCCTTATTATATTTCGGTTGTATATTCAGGGTTATTTTTATGAAGCATATCGTATAACTTTACTTGTATTGTATACCACTATATTCCACGTATTGACCATCCTTAGGCTCAACAATATGAATATGATGTAGATTTTGAGATAGATTTAAAACACCCCAGATTTTAGCCTTTCTTAATCTTTGAGCTCACTGCCTTCGTTATGACTTGACCCCATGAGTTGTATGGTGTCTTGATGGGTTACGTGACCCTAGTCATAGGGTGACCAGTGTATGGTATTGAGTTTTTGTTTTGTGTATAATTTGAGGGAGCGAGTCATAAAGGCTAGTGATAAGTTATTAGGAGGACTCGTAGCCAAATCATACAAGTTTATGGTTTGATTTTGCTCTGAGTATGAGTGTCTCACTGTGAGCCATTAGGATATGTTATGAGTCATAACATGAAATCATAGGATGTCCAGTATTCAACCCAATTGAGTTTTGTGTTGACTATGACTTGACCTTACTAGTCGTATGGTCTTGTTACGAGTAAGCTTGTTGAGTCATGAGGTTGATAGTATATGGGGATCTTGGTCATTGGATTGGTTATGACTGGTAGTCCTGAGTCGTAAGGAGGGGTTATAAGTCAATGGTTAACTCGCAGTCAAAGGCGACATTTTTCCAGCTTTTAAGTTTAGGGCATTCTGGACATTTCCCTCTTTTCCTAACTTGAAACCCACATTTTATAACCTTTTTAGTGTATTATTAAACCTCATAACCAAATCAAATGATTTATCAAAACACTCTCAAATCCTTAAGTTCAAAAAAACTAGTGTTTTGAAGAGACTAACCAATTGGGGCTTCCAAGGGTGATTTGTCTCCATATTTCTTGGCATTTAAGGAATATTACTCTTCCCTCTTTGTCAATTTTGTAAAAGTATGTGAATTAAAGCATTGTTCATGAAATATTGATGTGGATTTTGAACTATGGGTTGAGGGTTCCTAATATAATTGATTTAAATACTTCTTGTATGATATTTATGAAACTATTGGGCTTAAATTAATAATTGATAAATGAATTGGGGTGCATGGGAATGGTGAATGGAAATAGGGGTAAAATAGAAACCCCAAATTGATTGTTTTGGTATGGAAATTGGTAATCAACTTAACCCATTTGCATAATTAATTTTGGTTTATGCATTATCACTTGGATTGGCTTGTTTATTGAAACTAATGCATGATATAAATGGTTAAATAAATAAGGATGGTTTTAAAAACCTTATAGGATACAATGGAATCCCCTAAGTGAATGATCTATGAAAACATTGTGGGGTATACGAAAATCCCCCACTTATAGTTTTAAGCTATAGTTGGTACGATGGTACCACTTAATAATGTATTAGTAATTGACTCCTAGAATTAGTGGTATGGTTATGTGTTAAATTTTTTAATTGGGCAGTAATGGTGGTTATGATAGCTAGTGATGAAGGTGCGAGTCCTAAGGATAGACACTGGGAACTCATATTTTATGACATGAGGATTGGTCTTGATGATCATGTGCTTGTGGGGTACAAGGGAATCACCCAAGTCTACACATGTATATACGTATCATGAAGGACAAAGAATACAAGGTAATCTCTGACCATTTATGGTATCATTGGTTTATACAGCTAACACACACTAGGCTCGTTTCGTGGGTAACACTGGACCCATATAGACCGTGGGTGAACTTATGATGGTAAATCTACACAACTAGGTTAAGGTTTTGAAATTCATGTTAAACCTTGTTCCTTATCCCAGCATGGTGTACATGGATATATGTATTTATATATAGTTATGTGTATTGGTTTGACTAGGTTTTGGATTAATGGTATTACTTTATCTTTATCCCTGAGTTACATTCTAACGATCACCCCACTAACCATCTTCAGACGATGTATCCCCATGCAATGTAGGAGCCAACCAAACTTTGACTGCTCCTACTCAGTGACTAGGTGCTTTAGGGATAACTTTTGTGTCAGATTAAAGTGGTGAGTTTCCATACTTTGAAAGTCCCCATTTTATGCTATGAATTTCTTTATGTATTTACTATTTCTTTGGTATTAGTTTTGGCTATGGTCGGGGGCATGTCCCAACTGGATATTCTTTGATTTTTATTAGAGGCTTTGTCAGACGATTATGGGCATGAGCGATGTCGGTATCAGTGCTGGCATTGGCATTGGTATTGGTATTAGTTGGATATTTGGTTATGAATGGTTCATTTTTATTATAGACTTATTATAATATTTTAAAACTGATATTCTCTTATCTTGTTATATGCTTGGAATTCATCCAACATGGGGTGTAAGATAGGAGAAGGTTTAGGTCTTGGGGGTAGTCTCTAATCTAGGTTGGACTTGAGATTCCCAACATGAATAGACTGGGTTTAGGTCATTCGAATTAGTATCAGAGCCTAGGTTTATGGTCAATTGGATATCCATAAAGTCGTGTCAATTAGAGTCTCTTTAATGGGTGTGTAACATGTCATACTCATAAGGAAAAGGCTATGAGGTATTTAGGAATGTTTCTCTTTCTTGTGTCCTATTTTTAAGCTGTAGAGTCTAAGGTCTTGGATCTATCTAATTCCTATTTGTTTGCCTTTTAGATCATACCTCCAAGAAGATCTGATGTTTATGGAAACCCTTCTATCCCATCTTGAGGACAATAAAAATAGAGTTCATCCTACTCCAGAGGTTCAAACTAGGTATAGGGATACTGTCTATGATGGTCCTAATAGAGCTCCATTAGTCCCTCCCTCCTCTCTCTAGAAACCTCAAGCTGATGTGTCTAACATTGAGTTTCACCAATCGATCTATCTATTTACTCAGTTGGTTACTTCTCAGACTAAGTATGTAGATTCTATTGCTCCACCTCTAATGCCACTAGAGTTTGCCAATTTATGAAACTGAATCTCCCTATGTTTACTAGTACGAAGGTTAAAGAGGATCCTCAGGGTTTTATAGATAAAATAGAAAAGATTTTTTGTATGATACATGTTACTGAGGTGGAAGAAGTGGAGTTTACAGCCTAAGTGGTATGAAGACTTGGAAAAGCTCAAGGGTGTGGATGCTAAGTCTGCCTTATAGACGAACATTTCTAGTGCTTTTCTCGATTTCTTCTTTCCCTAGGAGTTGAGGGAGGCAAAGGCTAAAGAATTCATAAATGTGAGGTAAGGTAGGATGATAATCAAGAAGTATGCCTTGAATTTTCATCAGTTGTCATGGTATGCTCCGGAGTTGGTATCTAGTATAAGGGCTAGAATAAGGAGATTTTCTTCTGGGTCATCTTGTGAATTAATTCTAGAAAGTAAGGCTGCCTTATTGAATAAGGATATGGATATTTCTTGGCTTATGGTTTATATACAGCAAGTTAAGGAAGAGAAGAAGAAGCAGACTGAAGGGGAAAGACATAATAAGAAGTTTAGGTTTTTTTTTTATCAAGGTAGAGGTCAACAACAGAGCAGTAGAGTTAGTTGAAAGTGGTCTAAGAAGAAATAGAGGAGTTCTGGTTCTTACTCTACGACTAGTGCTCCTGATTCAAAGTTGTTGGGTAATCATTGCTTACAACATAAGGATGGGTTTCAGGCATAGGATGTCCAATCCCAAGCTAGTGAGGCCCAATCAGCTCTGTCATATCCTCTAATTTTGTGATTGATTGCATCAAGGTTTTTATGATAAGGGAAGGGACATGTGTTTCAAATATGGTTAACTATGGCATATACTTAGAAGATTTCCCATGGATAAGGTTGCTTCTAGGGAAAATAAGGTTCTGATTACCTCATTATCAGCTCCTGCACTAAAGAGTGCACTATGTGGCTCTGGCACTTATTGGAAATATCTCTATGCTCTCACTATCTTCCAGAAGTTTGAGGTAACTCCAGACATCACAAATTCTTTTCCCATTATGTGTACTATTTACTTAATCCAAGGTCCACTTTTTCTTATGTGACCCCTTTTATGGCTATGCATTTTGGTTTCGGTCTCGAGTGTATTTCAGAGCCTTCTTTTGTTTCTGCCCTGGTAGGTGACTCTGTAGTGGCTACAAGAGTCTATAGGGGTTGTTTGGTATATGTGGGTAGTAGGGAGACTTTGGTGGATCTGATAGAGTTAGACATGGTTGATTTTGATATAATATTGCAGATGGACTGGTTATATTCATGTTATGCTTCTATAGATTTTTGGACCCATATGGTCATTTTTAAGTTCCTTAATGAGTTAATTATTGAGTGGGAAGGGGGCTCTCTAGTGCCTAAGTAAACGTTCATATTATATCTTAGAGTGTAGAAATTAATTTCCAAGGGGTGTCTCTATTATTTGGTATGAGGTAAAGATTCTAACTTAGAGGGACCTTCTTTACATTCCGTCCCTATGGTAAATGAATTCCCTAAGATCTTCCCTGGTGATCTTTCTATTGTCCCTCCTGATAGAGAGATTGATTTTGGTATTGATCTTCTTTCGGATACTCATCCAATCTTTATTCCTATGTGTAGAATGGCTCCAGCTAAATTATAGAATAGTAATGAGCAATTAAAGTATCTTTTAGATGATGGTTTTATCCATCCTAATGTGTCTTCATAGGGTGCATCAGTAATATTTATGCATAAGAAGAATGGTTCCCTTCAGATATATATTGATTATCGGTAATTGAACAAAGTGATGATAAAGAATAAGTATCCTCTCCAAAGGATAGATGATTTGTTTGATCAGCTTCAAAGGTGCTAGGTGTTTCTCTAAGATTGATCTTTGATTTGGGCATCACCAGCTTAAGATTAGGAAGGTGGATATCCCTAAGACTGTCTTCCATACCCGATATGGGAATTTTGAGTTCTTGGTTATGTCTTTTGGGTTGACTAATGTCCCAACGGTATTCATGGACTTGATGAATAGACTAGATCTGCTCATCATTATATTTATCAATGATATTTTGGTGTACCCTAAGAGTAAAGCAAATTATGCCAATCACCTTTGCATTATGTTGCATACCTTGAAAGATCAACATTTGTATGCTAAGGTCTCTAAGTGTGAGTTCTGTTTGAATGCTATTAATTTTTTGGGTCATGTCATATCTAGTAAGGGGATCATAGTGGATCCACAGAAGGTTGTAGTAGTTATGAAATGGCCTAAACCTATGACTCCAACTGATATCCAGAGCTTTATGGGTTTAGCCGGTTACTATAAGAGATTTGTGGAAAGTTTCTTTTCTATAGCTTCCCTGTTGACTAAGTTAAAAGAAGGAGAAGTTCTTATGATCTAATGCTTGTGAGGGTAGTTTTACGAAGCTGAAGGATATGATGAATTCAACTCCGGTATTGACTTTGCTTAAAGGTACTAATGGTTTTGTGGTCTATTATAATGCATCCCATGTGGGGCTTGGTGCATTTTGATGCATCATGGCAAGATGGTATGTTATACCTATAGATATTTGAAAGTATATGATATGAATTATCCGAATCACGACTTAGAGTTGTTGGTTATGGTATTCGCATTGAAAATCTAGCATCACTAGTTGTATAGAGTGCATGTGGATATCTTTTCTAATCATAAGTGCCTGCAATATCTGTTCACTTAGAAAGATCTAAATCTCAGGCTTCATTGGTGGCTTGAGCTACTCAAGGATTACAACATGAGTCTACACGACCATCCAGGTAAAGATAATATGGTTGCTGATGCTCTTAGCAGGCTATCCATGGGAAGCCTAGATTATATGGATGAGGACAACCGAGTGTTGGTGAAAGATGTTCACATTTGGCTAACCTTGGAGTTTGCCTTTTAGACTTTGAGAATGGTAGTGTATTTGTTCAAGAGGCGGCAAAGTCATGTCTTAGTAATGAGGTGAAAGAGAAACAAGTGTTAGATCCTATCTTGATGCAAATTAAGGGGGATGTAGGTGGAAAAAAAGTGATAGCCTTTGAGGTTAGTGGTGATGGTACCTTGCGGTACCAAGGGAGGTTGTGTGTTCCCAATGTAGATGGGTTGTGAGAGAGGATCTTGACCAAGGGTCATAAGTTACATTACGCTATTCATCCTGGTTCAACAAAGATGTATCATGATCTTAAGGAGATCTACTAGCGAAACAATATGAAGAGAGATATGGCCAGTTTTATGGCTAAATGCATAGTGTGTGAACAAGTAAAAGTTAAGCACTTGAGGTTCAGAAGGTTGTATCAAGAAATTGAGTTGCTTATGTGGAAGTAAGAAGTAGTTAATATGGATTTCATTATAGGTCTTCCACGGTCTTAGAATAAGGTTGATTCGATTTGGGTCATCGTGGATAGTAGAACTAAGTCTACTCACTTCTTACTAGTGAGGATTAATTTTTCGACGGAGAATTATGCAACATTGTTTATTGAAGAAATTGTGACGTTGCATGGGCGCCTGTTTCCATCATGTCAGATCGTGGTTCGAAGTTCTCATCGTAGTTTTGGTGCTTGTTTTAGTGAGGTTTGGGGACCAAGGTGATCCTTAGTACTGCTTTCTACCTGTGGTCAGATGGGAAAGCAACAAGGACTATCCAGACATTGAATGAAATGCTTTGAGCTTGCATGATTGATTATGGTGGTAGTTGGGTTAATCATTTTCCTATTATAGAGTTTTCATATAATAATGGCTACCTCTCTAGTATTGGGATAGCTCCATTTGAGGCCTTTTATAGTAGAAGGTGTTGGTCTCCTATTGGGTGGTTTAAAGTTGGTAAGGCGGAGATGTTTGGCCTAGATTTTGTTCACCAAGCCATGGAGAAGGTAAAGGTGATTGGGATAGGCTTAAAATTGTCTAAAGTCGCCAAAAGTCTTATGTGGATGTGAGGCATAAGAAGCTAGAGGTAGAGATTGGTGATTGGGTGTTCTTAAAGGTGTCTCCTATGAAGAGAGCAATGCGATTTGGGAAGAAAGGGAAGCTCACTCATCGATTTGTTGGCCCATACTTAGTCTTGAAGAGGGTTAGTAATTTGTATATGAATTGAAGTTTCCCTCTAGTTTGAGCTTTTTTCATCCGTTGTTCCACATGTCAATGTTGAGGAAATGTGTGGGTGATCCATCTCTAATTGTGCCCATCAAGTATATTAGTATTTTGGTATTTTGGATTACTTGTCTTATGAGGAACTCCCAATTGATATTTTTGATCGGCAAGTCCCTCAATGGTGGACAAAGAATGTAGCTTTGGTAAACGTTCTATAGAGGAACCACAAGGTTGAAAAGGCTACTTGGGATGTCGAAGAGGATATGCATTCCAAGTACCCATTCATATTCCCCATTCCAAAAAATCATGCTTAAGGTATATGTTATTCTTAACATCTTTGTTTTCTGACCATGTTAAAGAAAATAATGATTTCCTTGGCTTCTTTATTTGGTGAGTTTGTTAAAGGTAAGAGTAGAGGAAATATGGAGTCAAATCGTGCTAGTAATTACCATGTCCCATCATTCGAGGATGAATGATCCAAGTGGGGGAGATTTGAAACACCCCAAATTTTGGCCCTTGAAAATTTCTTAATCTTTGAGCTCACTGCCTTGGTTACGATTTGACCCCACGAGTTGTATGGTGTCTTAAAGGGTTAGGTGACCCTAGTTGTAGGGTGACCAATATATGGTGTTGAGTTTATATACTGGGTACGATTTTAGAGAGAAAGTAGTAAAGGCTAGTGATGAGTCATTAGGAGGACTCGAAACCAAATCATGTAAGTTTATGGTTTGATTTTGATATGAGTATGAGTGGCTCACTGAGAGCTGTAAGGATATGTTATAATTCGTAAGATGAAATCATAGGATGTCTAGTATTCAACCCAATTGAGTTTTGTGTTGACTATGACTTAACCTTACGAGCCCTATGGCCTTGTTATGAGTAAGCTAGTTAAGTCGTAAGGTTGATAATATATGGGGGTCTTGGTCACTATCTTGGTTATGACTCGTGGTCATGAGTCGTAAGGAGAGGTTACAAGTCAATGGTTGACTCGTCGTCAAAGGAGACAATATTCCATCTTTTAAGTAAGGGCATAATGGATATTTACCCTTTTTCCCAACACAAAACCCATGTTTTAAACATCTTTAGAGTATTTTTAACCCTCAGAACCCAATCAAGTAACTTCTCAAAACACTATCAATCCTCAAGGTAAAGAACACTTGGGGTTTTTAAAAGACTAACTAATTATGGCTCCCAAGGGTGATTTCACTCCATGTTTAATAGTGTTTAAGGCATGTTACTCTTCCCTCATTGTCATTTTGTAAAAGCATATGAATTAACACATTGTTCATGAAATATTGATGTGGGTTTTGAACTATGGGTTGAGGGTTCTTAATATAATTGATTTAAGTGCTTCTTCCATGATATTTATGAAGCTATTATGCTTAAATTAATGATTGGTAAATACATTAGGGTGCATGGGAATGGTTGATAGAAATAGGGGTACAATGGAATCCCCAAATATATTGTTTTCGTAGGAAATTAGTGATAAACTCAACCCATTTACATAATTGATTTTGGTCTATGCATTATAACTTAGCTTGGCTTGTTTCTTGAAACTAATGTATGGTATAAATGTTTAAGTGGTTAAGGATGGTTTTCAAAACCTTATGGAGTACAATGGAATCCCCTAAGTGAATGATATATAAAAGCCTTGTGGGGTACACGGGGAATTCCCTATGTGATTTTTATAATGGAGTTTACGGGGTACATGGGGATCCCCTAACTATTGGTTAATGACATTGCTTTTAAGCTACAGTCGGTAAGATAGGACCACTTAATAATGCCTTAATAATTGACTCCTGGAATTGGTGGTTTGGTTATGTGTTAAATGTTTTAATTGGGCAATAATGGGGGTTGTGATAGCTAGTGGTGAAGGTGTGTGTCCTGAGGATAGACACTGGAAACTCATGTTCGCCAACCTGAGGATTGGTCTTGAAAACTGTGTGTTTGTGGGGTACAAGGGAATCCCCCAAGTCTTTACATGTATATACGTATCATGGAGGGCAAAGGGTACAAGAGAAGCCCTGACTATTTATAATATCTCTGATTCATTCAGCTAATATGTACTGGGGACCGTTCAGGGGGTAACACTAGACCCATATAGCCCATGTGTGGACTTGTGATGGTAAAGCTACACAGCCCAGGTTAAGGTTTTGAAATGCATGCTAAACTTTTTTCCCTATCCTGGCATGATATATATGTATATATGTATTTACATATGGTTACATGTATTGGTTTGACTTAGTTTTGGATTAATGGGATTACTTTATCTTTATCCTTAAGTTACAAGCTGGCATTCACCCCGCTAACCATCTTTGGATGATGTATCCCCATCCAATTCAGGAATCGGCCATACTTCCACTCCTCTTGCTCAATGACTAGGTGCTTCGGGGATATTTTTTGAGTTGGATTGAAGTAGTCAGCTTCCATACTTCGGAAGGCCCCATTTTATGCTATGGATTTCTATGTCTTTACTATTTCTTTGGTATTGGTTTTGGCTATGGTTAGGGGTATGTCCCGACTAGATATTCTTTGGTTTTGATTAGAGGCTTTGTCGGACTACTATGGGCATGGGCAGTGTCGGTATCGGTGTTGGCATTGGAATTGGTATTGATATTAGTTGGATGTTTGGTTATGAATAGGTGGTTTTAATTATAGACTTATTATTATGTTTTTAACTGATATTCTCTTATCTTGTTATATGCTAGGAATTCATCCATCACGGGTGTAAGATGTGCAAAGTTTTGGGTCTTGGGTGTGGTCTCTGGTCTAGGTTGGACTTGAGCTACCCAAAACGGCCAAGCCCGGGTTCGGGTCATGTAAAAATTCTTGTGGTTTTGTGTGGCATTAGGATCGTTTATGGGAGTTTTAGCTTAGGTGAGCCCTTTATTTGTCGAAAGTCATACTTTATTTAAATTTCTTAGTACTTTGTTTTATGGTATTATTCGGGCCTTATCTTGTCTTACATAGTTCCTCATTACTTAGAGGCTTTATAAAATAATGTTGATGTTCGATAGGAGTTCAGTATTTCCCTATGGTTTTAGAGAGTTATCAAATGATTTAATTTTTTTTAGAAAGCTTGATATAAGTTATATTATAAGTGTTTTTTTCAATAAATTTATTGGATTGATCATAATGAATGCTAAGTGGTCCTCCTGGGCCTTAATTAGTGAAAAACTTGGTATTTGAGCCAGTTCTATATCAGATTTATCTATATTGACAAAAAGTTTAAACTAAGTTTAGGAAAATCCTAATAAAGTATGACAAACCTTAGTCGTTACTCTAGGCAAATCCCATATTGTGGAGCAAACTGCAGCATGGATGCTAAGTCTATAAAATAAGGTGTATATGACACCTCATATTAGGATAAGAAGTCCCATATCAGCCAAAACACATGAGATATGTTGGGTTTATAAGTAATCAATCCTTACTCCATAGTGATGCATTTTAAAGCTTTAATGGTCTAGGTCCAGAGTGGATAATATCACTACTGGAATGGTTTATTAAAAATGGTATCAGAAAACGAAGTTCAAGTGTCCTTTGGTGTCTATGAAGCTGTATCTAGTTGAGTCATTTTTATGAGTGTGTAGCATGTCACACTTTCAAAAGAGAGGCTATAATGCATTTTGAAATATTTCTCTTTTTCATGTTCTAGTCCATGTTATGAATGTTGATTCTAAGAAATTCATACTAACTCTATTATTTATGCATTGTAACATGCCTTGAAAAAGAACTAAATGTCAAAAAATATCAGTGGGAACCTTAGTCCCTATAGAGACAAATGTTGAAGATATCCACTTTTCTCATCTGATCCAGACCCATCATGGAGTCTACACTTCTGGCCCAACTACTATTATTGAGCCCCACATACCATGGTTAGTGCTCCGAGGAGTCCAAGAATCGGATCTACTCAAATTCATCCCCCTTAGGGTGATGGCACTAATGTTGAGTTCAGACAGACTCTTGCTCAGATTGTGTCATCTCAGTCTGAATTAGTCATGTAATGTTTGTTCTACTCATGATACTCCAAACACTACTAGGGCAAGTTAGTTCATGCAATTGAACCCTTTGATATTTACCAGGTCAAATCTAAAAAGGATACTCAAGATCTTGTTCATGAGATGGAGAAAATTTTAAGGGTTATGTATGTCAGTGATATTAATGGATTTGAGTTGGCTGATTATCAGCTAAAGATATGGCTTATAGTAGTTTTATCAGTGAGAGGATATTAAGGGTGAGGATGTTTTACCTGCTATTTATTTTGATGCCTTTCTTGATCACTTTTTCGAATAGGAGTTGAGGGAAGCTAAGCTTGATGAATTTGTGAATTTGTAACAAGAAAAAATGAGTGTGAAGGAGTCTGGCCTAAAATTTACCCACCTATATCATGAAACACTAGAATTGGTATCGAATATGAGGGCTAGAATGAAAACATTTGTTTCTAATATTTCTAATAATATGGTGATAGAGTGTAAAGAGACAATCCTAAATAATAAGATGGATATATCCATGTTAATAGTATATGTTTACAAGATAGAAGAAGAAAAATGAAAGCAAGTGGAAGCTAAGGAATGGTAGAAAAAGAGGGATTGGCCAGTGGATCAGAAAGTCAACTATCAACATAGTGGTGAGATTGGAAAATAATTTTTTAGAAAGAAATCTTGTGGACACGCTTACTCATCGGCTAGTACACCTACACCTAGACCTTTGGACGATCATTGTTTCTAGTCTAGTGAAGGACCTAGAGTGTCCGGTACTCAAACATAGGGTAGTGTTGCACAGTCATATCCATTCTATCCCCCATATAACCCTTATGGTAAAATTCATCATGGCAGATGCCTCACGGGTAAGGGTGTATGTTATGGTTGTGGACAGCTAGGGCATATTCATAAGTAATTCTTAAAGCAAAGGGCGTAATTAGGGGAATAAAGCCCCAACTTTTAATTCTTTATCTCCTACTACCAAAGATGCAAATTTTGGAATAGGAGGGGGCTTAAAGTGTTTGTATGCTTTATCTACTCAGGCCTTGCGAGATGTTATCACCGGTACGTTATAGGTTTTCTCTCGGGAAGTTCATATGTTACTTGACCCTGATTCTAGTTTATTCTATATGTCCGCTTTCGTTGCTGTAAATTTTGGGTTGTGTCCTAAAAATATTCATGAACTCTTGTCAATTCCACTCTTATCGATAAGCCTATAATTGTTAGAAGAGTCTATAAAATTGTACTATGACTATCCTTCATTGGGATACTTTGGTGGATTTGATATAGTTAGACATCATAGAATTTAATGTTATTATGAGTTTGGATTGGATTTAATCATATTATGCCTCTATGGACTATAGAACCAAAAAAGTTACCTTCCATTCTTCTAATAAACCAGTTCTTACATAGGTGGGTAGCCCAGTAGTTCTAAGAGGTAAGTTCATCTCTTACCTCAGAGCGAAGAAAATAATTTCTAAAGGGTGTTCGTGCCATTTAGTTTGGGTTAATATATTTAGTGTTGAAAGTCCCCAAATCTAAACCGTGCTTGTTGCTAATGAACTTTGTGATTTATTTTTAAAAGATCTTTTGAAAATTCCTCCAAATAGAGGGATAGACTTTGGTATTGATGTTTTGCCTGACACTCAACTAATTATCATTTTATCTTATAGAATGGCTCCTTTGGTGTTGTAGAATGACTCTTTTGGTGTTGCAGAATGGCTCCTTTGGTGTTGATCTTATCGGGACAGTGATCACGATTAAGGTTCCACGATCGCCACAACTGAGAGCAATTTTTCTGCTGAAACCAAAAATTCTGCACATCCATTTCTCACCCCAAAACTCACTATGACATTACCACATGAGTTTATCTTATTAATCTAACATGGTTTTGGTGTGAGAATACTACTGATGGTTTGAATTGTGTTGCTTATAGGTACTCAGTCAAAAAATAGGAGACTTTAACAATACCAGATCCATGTCCGCTGAATGTCAGAATCTCTACTATAATGACCTGCTAAGGACCAAATTACTCCCAGAAAGGGGTATTTTCTTAGATAAAGTGGAGGAGAAATTCTTAAGATTCAGTGCCAGACTCACTGCTACTAGGTAGATGTGCTTTGCCTCAGACCTCTGCTATACTAATGAGCAATGGATGTGTGAGTTCTATGCTAACCTTAGCATAGTCTCTCGGACAAACCTAGAGATGACAATTTCAGGAAAGGAAGTGCATTTCGAAGAAGAGCAGATCAATGGAATATATGGGCTCTTGGATGCAGACATGGTTCAGTTCCAAGCGAAAGGGTGAGAGCCAGGGACCTGGATGTCAAACATATTATGTCCTGGCAAAGAAGTTTCTTGGACTACCACTAAGAGAGGCATTTCTATGAACTACTTCACAGTGGAGGCCAAGCTTTGTTTGGTTATCATTTCCAGTAGAGTATGCTTTGCACATATATGACTGTTGACATAAATTTGAGAGAGAGGATGGTGGCCTGTATCTTATCTAGCATTAATTTGAATGTGGGTGAGATTGTGATCTCTAAGTGGAGGCACTTCAAGATCCAAGGGAGTACACTTATTCTCTTTTCTTCCCTTATTACTGAGCTATATGGAAGGGCATAAGTGGAAGAATATACTACAGATACATGGGTGCACCCATGCCTCCGCATCTTCCCACTCAAAATCGAGGTTGAGGGTGCACCTCTTCAGTGCAAGAAGATAAAAATAAACTTAGGAAACTCGATTGCTAAGCAGTCAGAGTTATGCATACCATCTACTACTAGGACTTTGAAGGACATTAGAGTGGACATAAGGGTGATCAAGGAGCTGGTTTCAGGATTTCCCCAAGGTTTGGGAGAGTCCTCTACCAGACGTCATTCTTATGTGTCCCACTTAGATATGAAAAGTATAAAGATGAGTAAAAAAAGTATGAAGCTACAGTTGCTAATCTTCAGAGGGCATATTCAGCACTGACAGAGTCTCACAGGGAGTTGTAGATCTCTCACAAGAAGATGAAGGAAAGAGAAAAGAAGGGAGACAAATTCTTCAGCAAAATGTTGAAGGGGGTCAAGGGCCTATGGAATGTCCTGAAACCTCATAACAAGCTACCTTCTCCTAGAGTCGAGAGTCATGATGAGGCACCTGCTAAATGTTCTGCTGATATTGGTGATAATGATGTTGAGTCTGTAGGAGAAAGCAGCACATGATTTAGACACAGGGAACACATCTTTTTCCCCCTTCTATTATTACATAATTATGCAGTGAGGTCACTGCAAGCTATGGATTGGGGGTTGGTTTCCCCGTGTTTGCATTTAATACTATTGGTTTTGAGACATTCTTGGATATTTTGTGTTTTTATTTGTGGATTCTTTATGTTGACTTAGAGGTTGGATTGAGATTTTTGGCACTCTGATGGTGCCCATCTTTCATCGATTAGTTATTTTGTTTTTACTGTTAGATTTTCTAATTTACATTAGTTTTATTTTGATTATAGTGATGTCCAATGAGCTTTTCCCTATGATGGATTGATTGGTGATATTCTTTGAGGGAAAAGAGTCATGATTGGTTTATTGATCCATGGATGCAGAGGAAGTCTGAGTACCCGCGACATCAAGGTCACGAGTGCAAGGGAAGTTTGAGTATCTGTGGCATTGTGAATTTGGGATTGCACGCATGCCATTGATGAAGTATGAGTATCCATATGGTTGGTTTGACCATATTAAGCCAAAATATGAGAAAAAGGCTTGAGTTGTTGCCATGGTTAGAAAGTTATGCATGGTGTAAATGAAAAGCAAAGAAACTCCCCCCCTCCACTCTTATTCAAAAATTTTCAACAATCTAGGGCATGGACGTGAGAAAACTTGTGACAAAACTTTTTCTCTTTTTATGACTCCAAAATCTTTGGTTTGTACATATTGATAGATACTCTATTTTTATCTCTGACATGAGGGAAAATTGAGCCTCCTTAGCTATTTCACATGCCATGTGTGGTGAGTTTGTTTGTTTAAATCTCATGTATACTTGTGTCATCTAGAACTTTCCCCATTAGCCTCTCAAGACTAAATTTTGATTGTATTTAGTTAGAGAGATGATCTTAGGCCATCTTGGTGATATTAAAGGCCCACTTAGATTAAAAATCCTACCTGAGCATAGATGTTATCCCTAGTCACCTATTTTGATCCTTTGGACCTTTCTATGCCAAACACATTGCAAGATGTGAGCCTCTCGATTGTTATCCCTTTTTGAACCCTAACCTTCTTAAACTTCAAAATGCAAGTTAAGGTTAAATCATAAGTTGGGGGTAGTGAAGATGTAAGGAAGCAACTTTGGGCCACGATAGTGATAGTGAGTGCCTACATGCTTAAGCATTGAAATAAATAAATAGAAAGAGAAAGGACCTAACAAAGGAAAGAATTGCATGAACTTTTCAAGAAAAACAAATAAAATAAAATAGGTGAAACAAGGAAATAAAGTAGGCACATTTGTAAAGGAAAAAAGTGGCCCATAATGAAAGATGGATTAAATAAGTGTGATGTATACGTTGAAGGAGGGTATAAGTCATGATTGTTCCTGAATGACATCTTCCCTACCTCAAACCTATGTTACAAGGTTGAAAAAGTCCTTTGAGATCTCCAACCATTTACATTCATTGTAGTGGTGATTCAAAATAAGGGCAAGCCTATGTTATAACACTAGGTAGCATGGAGAGTTCTTGTGATGGAGAGAGTTCTTGGGCATAAATATTGATAGTGTCATGATGAGGTAGTGTTGCTTGAGGACAAGCAAAAGCTTTAAGTTGGGGGTGTTGATGAGTAGTGAATTTACCACTCATACACACTTATTATTCATGCACATTACTATGTTATGAGTGAATAATTAAGAAAATATTTGTGACTAGATGCACTAATATCCATATTTTACAGGCACAAAGGTGATGAGGTAAAAAGATATGGATGCGAGATGAAAAAGATCAAAAGAAGAAAAGAAATGCAGCTGGAGGACCTGGAGTAGAAATAGGCCTCAGTTACCGCAGTTGTAGTCTGAGGGTCGCGATCGCGGCCAATTAAGAAGGTCAGAAACCGTATTCGCATGATGCTACATGCAGTCACAGTAGCCGCGATTGCAGTAAAACTTCCGCGATCACAGCCTAGCGGGATTTGAGACCAAGGGCAAAAGTGTAAATGTATGCAGCTGATCCCAAAAATCTGCCTCAAGAAGACTCAAACCCTATCCCTTCATGATATTGATTACTCCTAATTATTTTAACTTTGTCTAGTTATTAGCATCCATACTTGGATAAGAAAATATTGTATTTTTGGTAAAGAATACATTGGAGTAGCTTCTAAGTGGAGAATTAGCAAACTCTCATTGAAGATTTGTTTGAGTCCAAAGTTTGAAGTAACATTGACTTAGTCTCCTATAAATCAAATCAATGGATATTTTGGGTATATCTTTACTTATTTATCTTATAAGTAGCTGGTTTATCCTCTTGGGGTTATGTATGAATAGGGTTAAAGAATGTGTGGGTGGTTATTGTTTACTTCAATTAGTAGTTCATGTTGATGGGTTTTCCAAATGCTTGATGATAACATGGAATTTGTTGGTGAAAGCCTCAAATTTCCTTATCCCTACATAATCCTTGACAAAGGGATGTGGGTAACCAAGATCCTCCAACTATACTTGAAAGAGGGATTGAAGGTGACATGAGCATTTGTGAACAATTACTTAGATTGTAGTTGTTCCCTTTTTGTTATCTTAGAAATAAGGATAAATTGTGGAATGGTTATGACTTAGGCATCATCCTAGACATACCCATTTGGTATTCGAAAGAATCAATGGGTGATTGTTTGGTGCTTTGTTGAAAGGCTAGCACCAAAACCCCTAACAGAACCTACCTACGTTTAATTTACTAAAAGTGAAGTTGATTGTTAACACCCTCATGTTAGCTTCCCTTAGTAAGACATAACCCCAAGATCCGTGCCTAATTGATTATACTCTAGTTATTCGTAGCCTTGAATTAGTACTTGAAAAGTCCAAAAAGAAATATCAGTCGTGATACATTCCAAACCCCCTTTTTTTTTATTCTTGCACTCTAGGTTTGAATTTAGCAAGTATACATTGTTTTGAATTAATTTTATCGCCACTCACATTGTTTCTCGTGGATTCGACCTTGACTCCAAGTTGGGTAAATATATTGAAAAGGACTTCCTTTCACTTAAATTGAGTGTAAGTTGAGCATTATCAAGAAAAACATGTTAATCACCTCTAAATTATAGTTTAGATCCTCAAAGACCAAAAATTATATGCCAAATTGTCTAAGTGTTAATTTTGGCTTAGTTCCTTGTCTTTTCTTGGTCATGTTGTTTTGAGTAAAGGAATTAAAATAGACTCCCAAAAAATGGAGGCTGTAAAGAAATAGCCCATACCCATGACCCCTATTGATATTAGGAGCTTTTTGGGTTTGGCTAGTTATTATAAGAGATTTTTGGAAGGATTTTCTTCTATAGATTCCCCATTAACAAAGTTTACTTAGAAGAAGATCAAATTCCAATGGTTTAAAGATTGTGAAAGTAGTTTTGAGAAGCTGAAAAATATTAAACCTACCTGAGGGTACCGATAGATTTGTAGTATATTGTGATGCATACATAGTTGGACTTGGGTGTGTACTTATGCAACATGTCAAGGTGGTGGCATATGCTTCCAGACAAATCAAGAATCATGAGAATAGTTATCCAACCCATGATCTTGAATTAGAGACGGTGGTCTGTGCTCTTAAGATTTGGAGGCACTATTTATATGGGGTGGATGTGGATATCTTCACCGATCATAAAAGTCTACAATATATTTTCTTTCAGAATAAGTTAAAAATCAGATAAAGGAGGTATCTTGAGCTATTTCAAAACTATGACATAAGCTTACACTATCACCTATGTAAGGATAATGTAGTTGTTGATGCTCTTAGTAGGTTGTCCATTGAGAGTATTTCCTATTTGGAGGAGGAAAAGAGAGTACTAGTGAAAGATGTTCATCGGCTAATGAATTTAAGAGTTATATTTTGAGACTCCGAGGACAGTGGAGTAACTATTCATGAAGTGGATAAATCATCCTTGGGTGTTGAATTCAATAAAAAACAAGGTAACGATCCCATTCTTATACAAATTAAAGTGGAGGTTTCTCAATAAAAGGTTATGACTTTTGAAACAGGGGGAGATGGCATGTTACAGTACCAAGAAAGGTTGTGCATTTTGCATGTCGATGGCCTGTGTGAGAGGGTTCTAATTGAAGATCATATTTCTAGGTATACTTATCATCTCAACTCTACTAAGATGTACCATGACTTGAGGAAAATTTATTAGTGCAATAATATTAAAACATATGTTACAAATTTATTGCTAAGTGCACAAATTATCAAAGAGATAAGGTTAAACACTTAATTCCTGGTGGAATATCTCAATACATAAATATTTTAATATAGAAAGAAGATATGGTAAATATGGATTTTATCATAGGTGTATTGCATACTTGCAACTAGTATGATTTGATTGGGTCATTGTTAATAGAATGACCATGTCTTCTCATTTTCCCCCGATAAAGATAACCTTTTCGATAGCGGACTATGTAAAACTTTATATTCAAAAGATTGTTAAATTGCATGGTGCACGAGTATCCATCATATCCAACAGAGGTACATAATTTACTTCTTAGTTTTGGAGAGATTTTTAGATAGGATTGGGTACTCAAGTAAACCTTATTACTACCTTTCATCCTCAAATAGATGGGCAAGTTGAGCATAGGATTCAAACTTTAGAAGATATGTTAAGGGCTTGTGTCATTGATTTTAAAGGTTTGGGTGGATCACTTGCCTATTATTGAGTCCACTTATGAATAATAGTTTCTGCTGTAGAATTAAAATGGATCCTTTTAAGTCCTTATATAGTAGATTATGTCGGTCACCTATTGGTGGCCTGAGGTAGGTGAGTCTAGATTATTGGTAATCGATTTAATACACCAAGTAATGGAAAAATTTAAGCTTATTAGAGAGAGATTGAAGATTATATAGAGTCGTCAGAAGTCCTATACTGATTTGAGAAAAAAGGATTTGGAGTTTAAAGTTAATGATTGGGCATTTTTGAAAGTCTCTCCTATAAAAGGAAAGATGAGGTTTCAGATAAAGGCAAGCTCAGCCCTCGATATATTTGTCCTTACCAAATTTTGTGAAAGATTGGAAAATTTTCTTAGGAATTGGATTTGCAAGTGGACTTGGCATCGGTTCATTTGGTATTTTATGTTCCATGCTCAGTAAGTGTATGGGAAATTCTTTACTTGTAGTCCTATAGAGAACATTGATTACAGGATTTCTTTACTTATGAAGAGGTCTCGATTGAGATATTGGTTGGCTACTTCGTAAATTGAGAACCAAGGAAATAGATTCGGTAAAAGTGTCATGGAGGAATCAAAAAGTGGAGGAAGCTACTTGGGAATTAGAAGAGGACATAAAGGCTAGATATACTTACTTATTTACTCTCTAGATGGTGCTGCCAATGGTATAAGTTCTTATACCTGTCTTACCTCTTTTTGCATACTTGACTAAATAGATCATAATCAATTTCCTTAGAGTCTCATGTTCTAGCTTATTATATGTAAATCCATGGTATCTCATGACTCGGACTTAGTAGATTAGCTTGATGTTATCATAGAACCTCTTTGTGTTATTTGTATACAAAGACGGTGACGTTATAATGCTAGATTTTAATCCTTATGTTATGACCCAATTTCTTAGGTCATGATGGAACCTATTCTAATCAACTAGTGGTAAGCCAAGTCATAGTCCAGAGCGATAGTAACAAGCTAACGACAGAAGATATGAAAATTAAGGAAATAGCCATAAAACTGAAATAATAAGCACCAAGAATAGAGATATACATAAATGAAACATCTTATACAATAGAGATATAAATTAGTTCCCCCATGACCTGATAAGGTCAATACAAGAGCCATTATACCAAAAGGAAGAACTAAACAATGTCAAATATACAGAATAGTCTCAAAAAATACAACATAATACTATGTATATGGCAAAGGATGAGGATCAGTTACGGACTCTAAAATCTCACCCAAACTCTATCAGCAACACAACACAAGGATATCATCTACGATGGTGACTCATACTTAGATTTGCATAAGGAAAAAATACAGAAGTGTAATATAAGCAACAAAACCATGAGTTCTTAGTAGGAATAATAATGAGCTTTAATACAATAAAAACATAAATAAAGTGCGATGATGTAACATAAAGTCAAAAATAAAGGGGAAGAAATGAAAATAATAGTTTATACTAGGAAAATGCGATATATATGTGTGTGTATATATATATATATCGAAAGAGGAAATAAAAGTCTTAACTATAATCTAATTAGGCCCCTATAATCCCAAAAGGAACACACAAAGAAGAATAAATCCAACCACGCCCTCATTAGCATGGTGAGTGCAAGCAAAGGGTAATATTGAAATAAGGATGGAATATAGCAGTAACAGACATAAAATGATATAGAATATATGCCAAGCATACCTTATGCTCTCTTTTCCTCAATCATAACTTCAATTCTATCGTTATTCACTAGTTTTCCAACCATAAATCAGTAATGATAATGATAATAAGTGTTAGATTCAAACCAAAACTCATAGATAATAACATTATATAATTCCAAACTTGAACTAGCACTCATAAGTAATAATCTATGCATATATATATGAAAAAATAAAACCAAAACTTATAAGAAATGATCAGTATATATGTTCCAAACTCAAACCGACACCCATAAGCTAAGACTTAGTATCAATACCCTTGATTTTTACCGCTTTCAAGTCCATTTAGTCATAAATTCCCATTTTACATAGCAAAATTATAAGGAGAAGTGTGTAATACCCTATACTATTCCTAGCTTAAAATTGTCCCTAGAATGTCAAGAATTTTCTTCAAATATGAATACCATTTATTCTATGTGGAATTTTTAAGATTTCAACTTTTCATAGCCTAAAAAATTGAATAAACTTTTCATCAATACCAAATTCATCCAATTCCGACACTCGGCGAAGGAGTTATGACATTTTTAAGTTGATAGTGTCCCACCTGGACTCTTAACGCATCGCGGTGAAGGCACAATTCATAACTGTCAATTTTAGTGGACCTCCGCAATATTGACGCATCGCGGAGAGGTCCAAATTCTCATTTGTCAAAATCCAGTAGACCAACGCGATGTTGGCGCATCGCGCCAGTGAACAAAATGTCAAAACTATAGGGCACCGCTATAGCTCCGGAGCGTGAACAAAGCCCAGTTCCCACTTGTCCTTTTCCAGTGAGACACAACGATTGTGGTGCGTTGCGATGGCCAGCCAAATCAGGATTTTTGGTCATTTTTCAGTTTCGTTTGGGGGTTTAAAGAGGGTAGTTTGGTCAATTACCAAGGCCCCAATCCATCTTAAACATAGGATTAATCATATTTTCAAGCATTCTTGCTCACTATTCACCATTCTCTTCAAAAGCAAAACCCTATAAACCAAAAGCCCCTTCTCCAAAAAATCAAATTTCACCATAGATTCTCCAAGAAAGCTTTAGATTGAAGATTCCCAAGATAAGATAGTCAAGACCTCATCTTCAAGAACTCAATTAGGAATCAATATTTCATGATTCTTCATCCAATCTCTAATTATGGTATGTGGGGTTTGAAAAAGGATAATTCTTTCATCCTTGTGCCCTAAACTTTATTTTATTTACAATTTAATGTAATTTATATGATTTTCCATGAAATTTAAGTTAGGGTTTATCCCCATTATCATTCTTTGCATTATTATGTGGTTTTCCCTGACTTAGAAGTTGAAATACATGATTATGTTTATGTTTCCATGCATATTGCTGAAATTTCCAGATTTTAAGATGATTTATGAATGTTTACATTACCAAGTATAAATTTTTAGATGTTTTAACAAGATATTGATGCTTGGGTTAATAGACCTCATTTAAAGATTATTGTTTCAAGATCGTTTGTGCTATAAGAACCCTATGACTAGATTATTTTTAAATTTTAGATAAAGAATGCACTTTATTTCAGAAGACTTGAAATTTAAAGAAAAGCAAAGCATAGTTGGTTTTTCTGTAAACCTTTGTATAAATTCTAAAGTAAATTTCTTAAGATTTTGAGCATGAAATTGGGAGTAGTATTTAGCACCGAGATGGGTAAGTTACTACGATTTCATACCCCAAAACTACGTGCCATCATAGGTACATATTATCAGATTATTTCCACTTCTACATGGATGACTCAGATTGTGATCACTTAGATTAGAATGTTCTATTCCGATGGAAAAGGTAGAACAACCCTACCTAACGGGGGCCAGTCGTGGGACTCCATGGATGCTTACATGGTGTATTATCGGTTAGAATAACCTCCCAAAAGATGTCCCCTACTCTTAAACAACTTATTGATTTGTATCCTTAAGATAAAAGCATTTTCCCTTGAGAAAAAGTATTTTTCCCTAATAGCAAAGAATTTCAAAAATATATTTATAGAAAATCTTTTAGAAAATGAAGTGTTAAGGCTCACAATTTTTACTCAAATTTTTCTCTATAAAAAGATATCAACCACAGTTTTCAGCTTTCCGATTTCAGATTAAGAGTGAGTCCTTTCTACACTTAGACAGTATGACTTAAAGGGAGAATATAAGTACAGTTTTCGAACTAAATATTATGGATCACAACATTTATAAAGTATGTTTTGTTTCTCATTGCTACATATTTCAGTATTTCAGATATTCCAGCTTATGTGAGTAATTTACATTTAGCATGCATTGCATTACAAATTATGATGATGAGATAATTCGTTACTTATGCATTTCACCCCCATATACTCATTACATCCTCAAAGTACTGATCTATATATATGTCTCTGTGCTACATTGTCTCATAATGTAGGTATCAGCTCAGCTGTTGCACGTATACTATATTCAGATAGTTTTCAGATTCCAGCCAGCAGATTAGTAGTCCTAGTACTTTGGGGACTTTAGTTAGATGTTATTAATGTAAATTATTTTCTTATTCATATGTATTGATTAGTAATAGTTGGAGTTGAATCCTAGCTATCTATAGTCAGTATAATAGAGGCTTCCCATATGTCAGTTAGAGTCAGTTATGTATTTTCAATCCCTCTTTCAAACTTTGTCAGAATGTAAAAGTAGTATTGATATTGTATTTTTCCTAGATTCTATCATTATTATGTCTCCACACAGTAAACTCAGTTGTTTTATGCATATCATTCAGTTGCTTATAAGTTATACCAGTAGAAGGGTTAGCTTGGGATTACTTATGCTCCTAAGCTCCGTATGACATCTTGGGACGCATTTTTAGAGTATTACAAACTTGGTATCATAGAACTAGGTTTAAGTGTCCTAGGGTATCTATGAACTCGTGTCTAGTAGAGTCTTGCGGAATGGTACAGAGACGTCTATACTTTTCTTTGAGAGTCTACAGGCCATTTAAGAAAAGTTTCCTTTCTTTCCTACTCTAGATCATGTATTAAAGTCATTTTCTCAAAATCTTCGATCTATTCTTGTATTACCCCAGAATTTCACATCTATGTATTATTCTTGAGATAACATAGTTAGCAAGTTCCAATTGCTCCCCAGATAATGCTCTTAGATTTGCTAGCAGAAGTTTTAGAAGTCACACAAGGGAATTTAGAGGAGCTCCCTAGTGTGTTAATTCCCTCAAGTTGAAAGTTATGTCCTCATCCTTAGGAATTATTTAATTATAATAGAATTAGATATGTATTTAGATTGTCCATTGATCTTTTTCAATACAGATAGTGATTTTGAGAGGAGAATAGTGTAAACCTAGATTGTTAAATGTAGTGTACATTTGAGGGATATTATGAACTTTAGTATTATGATTTATGAATAGTAGAGGTTTATTGTAGTTGGAAGTATGGGTATAGAAGAGTAGTGGTGAGAAAAGTGGGAGTGTCGATTGATAAAAAGTATAGAGATAAACTTGTGCATGTTAGTGAGTTGTGTTAAGGTGATATGTCCTTATCTATTAGTTTAGTGAAAGGAAGAGAAAGACTTATTAGTTAAGGTGGATTATTGTTTACTTGAAGCACGGAAGGAGTATTGATGGAAATTATTGTGTTTGAAAGGTATAGGTTATTAATGAAGTGTTTGTGGTTTAGTATCATCAATTTAGGCTTCCCTTGAAATTACAAAATAGAATAGTTGAAACTCATAGATCCATGATAGTAATTTAAGTGTATAGAAGGGTAAATAGTGATAATGCATAGAAGGAGGATGTGTTAATGGATTATGAAAAGATAGGCCATATGATTATGATCGATTACTAATATTATGAAGTACTAGTGGAATAGTTTTTCTTGATGATTTATTTCATAGCTTTCAAGTGAGAAGAGTATGTAAGGTGGGTTGTTACATCATGTTTAGGACTAGACATTAAGTCTGAACAATTGTTGATCATCGAGGTGGATGTAATGATTTCCTTTGTTAGTAGTGCTAGTTGTACAGAATTTATATAGTAGGTTTGACCAATGGATGTAAGAGTTGGAGTTCAGATATTTTTAACTAAGCATGATGTTGTATGTATGATGAAGAAGTGTACCCAAGGTGATATGGGGTTGCTTCATTTTCTAAGGTTAGTATGTCTTTTGTGTGGTTGGTAGTATATGTACCCAAGCTATGATGTTCTTAATAGCTAAGTTAAGGGTTGAGCCTTTTTGGTACGATCTTGACTCTCATGGTTTAGAAATACAAGTTTAGAGATGTGATATTAGTAAGCTATGACAAGAGTAGTTTGGTTTATTAAAGGTTGATTATATTCATGTTAAGTGTTAGGATCTAAGCTTTAATCCTTGATGATTGAGCAAATATAAATAAGAGTTGAAAGATCTAGATAGTGTGAAATCAGGATATGGTGATACTCATGAAGATTCAAAGTTAGTTAGTGTTGAAGATAATATATTATAATTCGTGGGACTATAGGAAGATGGAGTTGTACCTCAGAAGGAAGTATTAGCAATGAGTCATACAATTTCAGGTGTAGTCTTTCAGAGTAAGTTTATTGTTTGCGTGTATTATTGTATTCCAGACTCTAGAGTGCAGCGAGTGTAGTTTAGTTTAGAGTTTAGTGAAGAGTTCCATAGACTTAGAGTGATGGCTTAAATCTAAGGGGGAGATGATGCCAAAGTTAGATTTCTAGATTCTAGTAAGTGATGCCAGTATAGTATGGAAAGTCAGTAGGAGAGGATGATGCTCTACCAATTCTCATCTCAGCACTTTAGTTATCCCGATATTTACCCATGCCTCACATATCAGTTCACTGACCATAGCTCATGTTCACGCGTATAATAGAGAGTCATGTACTCTCCCAATTCCTAGTAAGAGGAGTTCCAGTTCATCAAGTAGTTGGAATCATATTCCATAAGTTATGAACTGCAAATTCAGTCCTTACAGTATGTTCAGTTCCAGTACTTATGCAACACCCTTAAGGATTAGCGAAGTCTGGATTTATATCATGTACGTCCTTAGATTAGATCTCTTTAGTGAATCTATGACATGAATACTCTATTTCTTAGGCCTCAGCAAAGTGTCAAGTTCTGCTTAGTATTCCTTCATGTTTTGACCCTGAGTATTCCAAACTTTCGATGACCTCCCCTAGGTCAAGATAGTGATGGTGAGAAATTGTATGGATGGGAGATAGTAAATGTGTTATGTTTGGGAAGATTGTTGTAAGCTGGTTTTGTGTAAGTTTATAAGTTTGAAAGAATTTTGAGGAGAAGTTTATTTTCTTGCATATAACTTGGTCAGTTGAAAATATTTTATGAGTGTCTTCCTAAGAATTGAATAGTGTATGGAAGTTGTTATTGATAGAGGTATTAGCGAATATGAGAAAGATGTTCTTATGGGTATTTGTCTAGAACTGCATGTGTGGTTATGAAAATAGGCTTGAATGTCATGTTGGCATCTAAGAGGATAGGTGTGTTGTGCATTAATGAATTTCTAGTAAGAGGTTGAATTTAGTTGTTAAAGTGATAAGGAGAATCATCCTAGAGTGAGTAGTTATGACAATGCTTGGGGTATTGAGTCCATGGTTCAAGACTAGTATTATGGTGTTATGTGCAGTACCTTGTGATTTAGAGTTAGGCTTGACCATGATGAGATGATTTAGTAAAGTTTAGACTTTAGTAGACGGATTTATCAATGCCATGTGAGAATTATAAGTTGAATCAAGCGTGCGTGGTATGTGAGAGCAATGTATAGTAGAGGAAGTATTTGGGAAGTATTGCTAAGTTTGAAAGTTATAAGTTGCATTGCTTAAGGCCTAGTAATTCTATCCTTGCTTATGATTTATGGGTCTATGCTACACACTATAGCGTCTTAGCAGTGTTGTAATTCCTTATTTAGATGTTTTGTTCAGATCATGCTCAAAGTTCCTTACTCCCTAATATTGTTAGAGTTTCTTAGAAAAGCATTGAAGAAATAATCCTTTGGGGTATGAGCATTCAGTTTGATTCAGTCTGTGTAGCCATAAATCTAGTTTAACACTTAGACGAACAAATCTCTATAGTTTTTCCATCTCCCAGTTTAGTCTAGTCTTACTACCTGAAATTTCGTGAGTATGGCCCTTTCAAGAGATAGTTTGTTCACATCTATGAAAATTATGGATCCATCTCATATATATATCATGTATCGGTTTCAGATTCAAATATTAAGTCATGATTCAGTTCATAAGTATTCCGTGTACCATCTTAGTCTTTTTTGAGTATTTTAACCAAATTAGTATCATTCGGGGACGAACGATCCCAAGGGGGAGATATTGTAACACCCTAAGTTTTCATGTCATAAATCTCTCATTCTTTTCTCATGAAATTAGATCCAGCTTAAAGTAATGGTTACTCATAAGCTGACACTCTCATTTCTATCTCAACCATATAGCTATTTTCATAAAAGTTTATGCACTCATAGACAGTTCAGCAGCCAGCTACGTTGGGATTCAATCATGCAACTTATTTCAGTTGTGCATGATAGCTTATAGCCTTAGATTCCTCAGTAATTTCAGTCTAATTAGCCATATTTGAGAATGAATGTTCCCAAGGGGGAGATATTATAATACCCCGTACTTTTCCTAGCTTAAATTCATCCCTAGATGTTAAGAATTTTCTTCAAATATGAATACCATTTATTCCATATGGATTTTTCAAGATTTTGACTTTTCATTGTGTGGGAATTTGAATAAGCTTTCCATTGATATCAAATTCGTCCAATTCCAACACTCGAAGAAGAAGTTATGACATTTTAAGTTGACAGTGTCCCACCAGGACTCTCAGAGCATCGTGGTGAAGGCACAATTCATATTTTTCAATTCCAGTGGACCTCCATAATATTGATACATCATGGAGAGGTCCGAATTCTCATTTGTCAAAATCTAGCAGACCAACGGATGTTGGTGCTTTGCGCCAGTGGACAAAATGGCAAAACTATACGACATCGCAATAGATCAACATCGCGGAGAAATAGTTCCCACTCGTCCTTTTCCAGTGAGCCACTACGATTATGGAACGTCGTGGTGGTCAGCCAAATCAGAATTTTCATGATTTTTCCAGTTCTGTTTGGGTGTTTAAAGAGGGTATTTTGGTCAATTCCCTAGGCCAAAATCCTTCTTAAACATAAGATTAATCATATTACCAAGCATTCTTGCTCACTATTCGCCATTCTCTTCAAAAGCAAAATCCTAGAAACCGAAAGCACCTTCTCCAAGAAATCAAATTCCGCCATAGATTCTCCAAGAAAACTTTAGATTGAAGATTCCCAAGACAAGATAGTCAAGACCTCATCTTCAAGAGCTCAATTAGGAATCAATATTTTAAGATTCTTCATCCAATCTCCAATCAAGGTATGTAGGGTTTGAACAAGAATAATTCTTTCATCCTTGTGCCCCAAACTTTATTTTATTTACAAATTTAATGCAATTTATATGATTTTCCATGAAATTCAAGTTAGGGTTTATACCCATTATCATTCTTTACAAGATTATGAGGTTTTCCATGATTTAGAAGTTGAAATACATGATTATGTTTATGTTTCCATGTATATTGCCGAAATTTCTAGATTTTAAGATGATTTATGAATGTTTACAGTACCAAGTATAAATTTTTAGATGTTTTAACATGAGATTGATTCTTGGGTCAATAGACCCCATTTAAAGATTGTTGTTTCAAGATCGTTTGTGCTATAACCACCCCATGACTATATTATTTTTAAATTTTAGATAAAGAATCCACTTTATTTTAGAAGACTTGAGATTTAAAGAAAAGCAAGGCATAGTTGATTTTTCTGTAAACCTTTGTATAAATTCTAAAGTCAATTTCTTAAGATTTTGAGCATGACATTGGGAGTAATATTTAGCACCGAGATGGGTAATTTACTACGATTTCATACCGCAAAACTACGTGCCACCATAGGTACATATTATCAGATTATTTCCACTTCTATGTGGATGACTCAGATTGTGATCACTTTTAGATTAGAATGTTCTATTCCGATGGAAAAGGTAGAACAAACCTACCTAACAGGGGCCAGTCATGGGACTCTATGGATGCTCACATGGTTTATTGTCGGTTAGAATAACCTCCCAAAAGATGTCCCCTACTCTTAAAATAGATTATTGATTTGAAGCCTTAAGATAAAAGCATTTTCCCTTCAGAAAAAATGTTTTTCCTAATAGTAAAGACTTTCAGAAAAAGATTTATAGAAAATATTTTAGAAAACGAAGTGTTAAGGCTCACAATTTTTACTCAAATTTTTCTCTACAAAAAGATATTAGCCACAATTTTCAGCTTTCAAATTTCATATTAAGAGTGATTCATTTCTAAACTTAGACAATATGACTTAAAGGGAGAATACAAGTACAGTTTTAGAAATAAATGTTATGGCTCACAAGATTTATAAAGTATTTTTTGTTTCTCATTGTTACATATTTCAGTACTTTAGATATTCTAGCTTATGTAAGTCATTTACATTTAGCATGCATTGTATTACAAATTATGATGATGATATAATATTTTACTTATGTATTTCACCCCCATATAATCAGTACATCCTCGAAGTACTGATCCATATATATGTCTATGTGCTACATTTTCTCATAATGTAGGTATCAACTCAGTCGTAGCACGTATACTATATTCAGATAGTTTGCAGATTCCAGCCAGCTGATAAAGAGTCCTCCTACTTCGGAGACTTTAGTTAGATGTTATTTATGTACTTTTGTAATACCCCAAAAAATCCAAACCAATATTAGAGGAATGTACTGAGTATACGAGTGAGGTAGGCTAAATGCAAAGGGTTATATGCATGAACAATGCGAACTAATATGAATGTGAGAATACATACATGTATAAACAACTATAACTGAACTCGTGATGATACTGACTACTGAGTCTGACTGCTGACGACATGAATTTACTATTACTGAGGTACTGAATAGATTATTGACTATTTCTAACAGTTCAAATTATGAAGAACTGGTTTGAATGACTGTGTCTAACAGTAGTGAAATTGAATACTGGTAACGTGAGCTATGATAACTAATATAGCTGATTTAACTGTGATGATCTGACTAATTGATATAATCGATACTGAGCGAATGTATCTAACAGTCTAAGTTCTGATAGAACTATCTGAGTTTCTTTCTACTTAGACTAACTAAATCTGAGATCAGTCCTATCTAGCGGCTGATCTTTAAATCTGATGATTATGATACCGATTAATCATAGTTGAGATCAATCTTAGGAAATGGGTGATCTAGAAGTCTATTTATAATAATAAGCATTGACTGTATCTAATAGTACTGAATCTGTACTACTAAACTAAGTTGATTGTATCTGACAGTCCTGAATCTGTAACTGAAACTGTGGGATGTGTTTATCTAACCGACATGCCCCAAGCTAAGCTGACTGGGGTCTAATATCTGCCCTAACTGGAATGGTGTCAATACCGCGCCACCAGTAAGGACATCTACTGTGGAGTCAGTCCTAATCTAGCAGGTGACTCCTGGGATCAGTCCTATACATATAAATGTGCTAACGGGTGACCCCTGAGTATGTCAGTCCTATCTAACGGGTGACATCTTATAGATACGCTGGCTACATAGTTTTGGAACTTATGGATTACTTCTAGGGATCTCAGTCCTATTCTAGTAGGTGAGTCCTCATCCCTAGGCTCACTCGGTGCTGAATCCTACTTTCATCTGAAATACACTAAACTGAATAACAGAGATGAACTAAATAACTAAACTAAACTGATTAGCTGAACTGATACTAGTGGTATTGTTTAGCGAAGCTAAACTGAGTTTACTGAATTTCGATGACTAACAAAATGTACTGAGTTCTGAGGACTGATTGATAGTACTGAAGTTACTAAGATTGACTGTTAATACTGAAGTTACAGACTGAGTACTAAGATTACTGAGATTACTAAACTACTGAGACTACTGAGATTTTTGAGTTTTCCTAAGTCATATGACTGACTAAATTCTATAGATCATGGCTTAACTGAGAGTATCATGATAACATGACATGGCTCTAGGCACACAACTATATTTTTTGGGAACGAATACCCCCAGGACTCGATGACAGGAAACTGACACACATGACATAACTTGATCACAAGATTTGAGTCCACAATTCATAATATCATAAGTAGGGAATATCATATTTCATATAGTTAATCAACATCTTAAACATTGTAGGGAATGCATTGATATATTTCTTGTACACATTATATATCTCCATTATATTACATGCTTCATACCACCACAATAGCAACACATGCAAAGCATAGGATTCATATTGAAGTATATAGCTAACATTGACTTGTGGTTTAGACATCATAGAACCATACAAACATGAATTTTTAGCATCCTAAGAATATTATCAAACACCTTGCATGTATTCTTTAAGGCATAGGTGAGTTTCATACTTGCACCATATTAAACCACCTAAAGTTCATGGTTTTCAATTAACAAACATATATATTCCATGAAAACACCTTTAGACATCACATTGAAACTTAAACAACAATCGTCAACATGTACATACTCATATCACCACAAAAAGTTTAAAAATAATATTTAAAACGTGGTTCTTGAGCTCTATGAATGGATTGGATTCATAGATGAACACTACGCATACCTTAAAGCATGATCTTGAAAGAGATCTAATGTTTCTGAAGGTTTCTAAAGAAATCCTTAGTCTTGCCCTTGATTTTTCTTGACTAGGGTTTAACCTCTTTGGGAAAGAATGTTCTTGTTCTTGAGGAGATGATCTTGAGAGGGAACCCTAATCTTGTGGTTGAAAGTGTATGAGAGAGCTTTTTGAGATGTTTTAACTAAAGAGAATGGAAGATAATATGTTCCTTGTGGGATATAAGTCGTAGAAAGTGAAGGGAAAAGACCAAAATACCCTTATGAAATAAATTTCCAGTTGTTGAAAATCATAGCTGACGATATTTGTGACAAAGCATCAAAAATGTGACAAGCCATCAAAAATGTCATCACACAGGGGCTGGAATTGATGGTTTCTTCCTAAGCTTGATGACATTTATGACAAGGCTTAAAAAATATGACAAGCCATTAAAAATGTCGTTACGCAGAAGCTGGATTCTTCCTAAGGCTGACGACCTTCGTGATAGGGTGTCACAAATATGGTAAGCTACCATGAATATCATCACTAAGGAGCTGGTTTCTGCCTAAAGCTGACGACCTTTGAGATAGGGCATCACAAATGTGGTAAGCTACCACGAATGTCGTCACAATATTTCCAGACTAACATGCTGGAGTAAAATAGGAATAACTCTTTGTTCTGATATCGGATTTAAGCGAAATTAGTATTGTTGAAAAGATAATTTAATTATATATCTTATGATAGGCCACGAGCTCAAAAATTCCAAGTATAATGACAGATATTCTCATTTGAAGTTGACTATACAAATATCCTTCTCAAAAATTCAATCGGTAAGGAATGTTTTGATTCGTCTAATTGCTAGGAGTTATTTAAAACCTTAATATACATCTAAATTAATCATAAAAATATAAAATAACCATGATGTACTATGAGCATAGTACATCATGGTTATTTTATAGTTTTTTAATTAAGTTAGATGTATATTAAGGTTTCAAATAACTCTCAGCTATCAGATGAATCAAAACATTCCTTACCGATTGAATTCTTGAGAAGGATATTGGTATAGTCAACTTCAAACGAGCATATCTCTCATTATAATTAGAATTTTTTAGCTCATGACCTATCATCAGATAGATAATTGAATTATCTTTCAATTAATACCCATTTTTCCTAAATTTGATATCGGAGAAAAGAGTTATTCCTATTTTAATCTAGCATGTCAAGCTGGAAATAGTGTGACGACATTCGTGGTAGCTTACCAAATTTGTGACGCCCTATCACGAAGGTCGTCAGCCTCAGGAAGAAACCATCTCCTAAGTGACGACATTCATGGTAGCTTACCATATTTGTGACACCCTATCACGAAGGTTGTCAGCCTTAGGCAGAATCCAGCTTCTGTGTAACGACATTTTTAATCTTGTCACATTTTTGGCGCCTTATCATAAATGTCGTCAAGCTTAGGAAGAAACCATTAATTCCAGCCCCTGTGTGATGACATTTTTGATGGCTTGTCACATTTTTGATTCTTGTCACAAATATCGTCAGCTATGATTTTCAACAACTGGAAATTTATTTCATAAGGGTATTTTGGTCTTTTTCCTTCACTTTCTACGACTTATATCCCACAAGGAACGTATTATCTTCCATTCTCTTTAGTTAAAACATCTCAAAAAGCTCTCTCATACACTTTTAACCACAAGATTAGGGTTCCCTCTTAAGATTATCTCCTCAGGAACAAGAACATTCTTTCCCAAAGAGGTTAAACCCTAGTCAAGAAAAATCAAGGGCCAGACTAAGGATTTCTTTAGAAACCTTCAGAAACATTAGATCTCTTTCTAGATCAAGCTTTAACGTATGCGTAGTGTTCATCTATGGATCCAATCCGTTCATAGAGTTCAAGAACCATGTTTTAAATATTATTTTGTAAACTTGTTGTGGTGATATGAGTATGTACATGTTGACGATTGTTGTTTAAGTTTCAATGTGATGTCTAAAGGTGTTTTCATGTAATATATATGTTTGTTAATTGAAAACCATAGGTGGTTTAATATGGTGCAAATATGAAACTCACCTATGCCTTAAAGAATGCATGCAAGGTGTTTGATAAAATGCTTAGAATGCTAGAAATTCATGTTTTGTATGGTTCTATGATGTCTAAATGACAAGTCCATGTTAGATATATACTTCAATCTGAATCCCATGCTTTTCATGTGTTGATATTGTGGTGGTATGAAACATGTAAGATAATGGAGATATACAATATGTACATGAAATATATCCATGCATTCCCTACAATGTTTAAGATGATGAATAACTATATGAAATATGATATCCCCTACTTATGATATTATAAATTGTGGACTTAAATCTTGTGATCAAGTCATGTCATGTTTGTCAGTTTCCTTCTATCGAGTCTTGGGGATATTCGTACCTGAAAAAAATAGTTGTGTGCCTAGAGCCATGTCATGTTATCACGATACTCTTAGTTAATCCATGATCTAGAATTTAGTCAGTCATGTGACTCTGGAAAACTCAGAAATCTTAGTAGTCTTAGTAGTTCATTAATCTAAGTGATCTCAGTACTCAGTCTGTAACTTCAGTATTCACAGTCAATCTCTGTAACTTCAGTACTATCAATCAGTCCTCAAAACTCAGTACATTTTGTTAGTCATCAAAATTCAGTAAACTCAGTTTAGCTCTGCTAAACAATACCACTAGTATCAGTTTAGCTAATTAGGTCTGTTCAGTTATTTAATTCACCTCTGTTATTCAGTTTAGTGCAATTCAGATGGGAGTAGGATTCAGCACCGAGTGAGCCTAGGGATGGGGACTCACCCACTAGAATAGGACTGATATCCCTTGAAGAAATCCCTAAGTTCCAGAACTACGTTACCAGCGTAGGTAAGAGGTGTCACCCATTAGATAGGACTGACATACTCAGGGGTCACCCGTTAGCACATTTATATGTATAGGACTGATCCCAATAGTCACCCACTAGATTAGGAATGACTCCATAGCAGATGTCTTTACTGGTGGCGTGGTACTAAAACCCTTCCTGTCAGGGCAGAGATTGGACCCCAGTCAGCTTTGCTTGGGGCATGTCGGTTAGATGAACACATCCCACAATTTTAGTTACAGATTTAGGACTGTCAGATATAGTTAACTTAGTTCAGTAGTACAGATTCAGTACTGTTAGTGATAATATATCCTTATCATTATAAATAGACTTCAAGATCACCCATTAGACAAGACTGATCTCAAATTCAGTTGCTCCATATAAAACAAAAGTCAGATAGTTCCATCAGAACTTAGACTGTCAGATACAGTCGCTCAGTATCAGTTACATCGGTTAGGCCAATCATCACAGTTATATCAGTTATATCAATTTTTTGAACTCATATATCAGTCATATCAGTTATCAAAATTCATAATATCATTATTCAACTTCAGGACTATCATACATAGTCAACCCGACAAGTTCTTCATAATTCAAATTGTTAGAAATAGTCATTCATTTATTCACTATCTCTGTATCAGTACAATCATGTTGTCAATATTCAGACTCAGTAGTCAGTATCTCTACGAGTTTAGTTACAGTTATGTATACGTGTATGTATCTCACGTTTATATTAGTCAGCATTGTTCATACATATAACCCTTTGCATTTAGCCTACCTTACTCGTCTACTCAGTATATTCAGATGTACTGACGCATTTGTGCTATGGTGGTTTCTCTTATGTTACACCATAGGTACAGAGACACGAGCTCCAGATCAGCAATAGCATTCCAGTATTTAGAGTTTGCAGTAAGTCCTTCTCATTCGAGGATGGTATAATTATTGCTATATTTACTATTCAGTTGCTAGATGGAGTTAGTTGAAGACATGTTCCTTCAACTCCTTATTCAGTTCAGTTAGAGGCTTTCAGACTAGATATTAGATTAGATATTCAATCTCATTATTTTCAGTATTTATGACTTGTTTTAGTATTATTATACCTTTTTTAGATATTTTGTTATCAGATGTTTATTAAGTTTGAACCTTATGGCCTTTCATGTTCATGTTTCTGCATTTTTTGATATATTATGTAGTATATAGGTACAGATATCAATTATGGGTTAGCTAGTGGTCCTTTGGGGGTTATGAGCAATGTGTAGCAGTCCGATTCAGAAAATCGGGGTGTTACAAACTTGGTATCAGAGCCTAAGGTTTAATAGAGTCCTAGGAAGTCTGCAAACCGCATCTAGTAGAGTCTTGTACATGTGTGTGTTATGCACCATACTTATGTGCAGGAGTCTATAAGATATTTCAGGAACAGTCTCTCTTTTTTCAGTATTCATGTCGTGCCAGTGAGCAGTCAGATTTGTATATCTTGTTTTCTCATCCTTGCATCTATGCATGCTATCTAAAATCTCAAAGAATGTAACTATTTCAAGGTAGAACCTCCTAGTAGTTGCAAGGTCAGTCCAGCTTACGCATTAGTTTCAGACCCCTGAAGTTTAGTTATAATCTAGTTCGTAGATGCCCTGTACATCACCTAGTATCTTCGTAAGGTAAGCATTCTTAGAGGGACATATCATCCCAAGAGGGAGATACCCCACCTTCTCTTAACGCTCTCATGCCTTAGATACTTCAATTTCTCCTTGCGTAACAAATTCAGTCTAGAATAGAGGGTGCTCATAAGTTGACCTTTAAGTTAGACCTCAGTTGTAAGTCAAGTATTCAGAGGTTTAGTTCAGTTCATGATGTTCAGTCCATATGTCACATAGCAGAATTAGTCATGTTCTCATGTTTCAATTTAATCTTAGTGCCTTTACCATTGAATGTTCAGTCGCATATTCGTGAATCAATTCAGTCATGTATTCACGCATCAGATATGCGTGGTCAGCTTATCAGTACTTTTAGTCATGCATTCATGTATTATGTCAGTCATATAATCATGTATCAGATATACATGGATTCAACTTATCAATTAAGCATCAGATATGCATTCTCAGTTTAAGCAACTCAGTTTATCAGAACACTCAGTCCTACATTCATAAATCGGCTACCCATGCATCAAATATGCATGTACTGTATGATATGCTCAGTTTTTAGTCATGTCATCCATGAAATCATGATCAATCATTGATGCTATATATCTGTCATTTTATCTTTTCTCCCCTCTCAAGTAGTCATCATTCGAGGACGAATGTTTCCAAGTGGGAGATATTGTAATACCCCAAAAAATACAATCCAATATTAGAGCCATGTACCAAGATCATGTATAGTACATCATGGTTCTTTTATAGTTTTATGATTAAGTTAAATTTATATTAAGGCTTCAAATAACTCCCAGCTATCAGACGAATCAAAACATTCCTTAGCGATTGAATTCTTGAGAAAGATATTGGTATAGTCAACTTCAAACGAGAATATCTCTCATTATACTTGGAATTTTTGAGATCATGACCTATGAACAGATAGATAATTGAATTATCTTTCCAACGATACCAATTTTTCCTAAATCCAATATCGTAGCAAAGAGTTATTTCTATTTTACTCCAGCATGTCAGGCTGGAAACAGTGTGACGACATTCGTGGTAGCTTACCACATTTGTGATGCCATATCATGAAGGTCATCAGCCTTAGGAAGAAACCAGATCCTAAGTGATGATATTTGTGGTAGATTACCACATTTTTGACGCCCTATCACGAAGGTCGTCAGCCTTAGGCAGAATCCAGCTTCTGTGTGACGACATTTTTGACGGCTTGCCACATTTTTGACGCCTTGTCATAAATGTCGTTAGTCTTAGGCAGATACCACCAATTCCAGCTCCTGTGTGATGACATTTTTGATGGCTTGTCATATTTTTTGACGCCTTGTCACAAATATTGTCAGCTATGATTTTCAGTAACTGGGAATTTATTTCATAAGGGTATTTTGGTCTTTTCCCTTCACTTTTCATGACTTATAACCCTCAAGGAACATATTATCTTACATTCTCTTTAGTTAAAACATCTAAAAAATCTCTTTTATGCACTGTCAACCACAAGATTAGGGTTTTCTCTCAAGATCATCTCCTCAGGAACAAGAACATTCTTTCCCAAAGGGGTTAAACCCTAGTCAAGAAATATCAAGGGCAAGCCTAAGGATTTCTTCAGGAACCTTCAAAAACATTAGATCTCATTCAAGATCAATCTTTAAGGTATGCGTAGTGTTCATCTATGGATCAAATCCATTCATAGAGCTTAAGAACCACGTTTTAAATATTATTTTGTTAACTTTTTATGGTGATATGAGTATGTACATGTTGACGATTGTTGTTTAAGTTTTAATGTGATGTCTAAAGGTGTTTTCATGGAATATATATGTTTGTTAATTGAAAACCATGAACTTTAGGTGGTTTAATATGGTGTAAGTATGAAACTCACCTATGCCTTAAAGAATGCATGCAAGGTGTTTGATAAAATGCTTAGGATGCTAGAAATTCATGTTTGTATGGTTTTATGATGTCTAAATGACAAGTCCATGTTAGCTATATACTTCAATATGAATCCCATGCTTTTCATGTATTGCTATTGTGGTGGTATGAAACATGTAAGATAATGGAGATATACAATATGTACACGAAATATATCCATGTATTCCCAACAATGTTTAAGATGTTGAATAACTATATGAAATATGATATCCCCTACTTATGATATTATGAATTGTGGACCCAAATCTTGTGGTCAAGTCATGTCATGTGTGTCAGTTTCCTTCTATCGAGTCCTAGGGGTATTCGTACCCGAAAAAAATAGCTGTGTGCCTTGAGCCATGTCATGTTATCACGATACTCTCAGTTAAGCCATGATCTATAGAATTCAGTCAGTCATGTGACTTTTGAAAACACAAAAATATCAGTAGTCTTAGTAGTTCAGTAATCCCAGTGATCTTAGTACTCAGTTTATAACTTCAGTATTCACAGTCAATCTCAATAACTTCAGTACTCTAAATCAGTTCTCAGAACTCAGTACATTTTGTTAGTCATCGAAATTCAGTAAACTCAAGTTAGCTCTGCTAAACAATACCACTAGTATCAGTTCAGCTTATCAGTTTAGTTCAGTTCATCTCTGTTATTCAGTTTAGTGTAATTCAGATGGGAGTAGGATTCAACATCGAGTGAGCCTAGGGATGGGGATTCACTCACTAGAATAGGACTGAAATCCCTAGAAGCAATCCCTAAGTTCCAGAACTACGTTAGCAGTGTAGGTACGAGATATCACTTGTTAGATAGGACTGGCATACTCAGGGGTCACCCGTTAGCACATTTACATGTATAGGACTGATCTTAGGAGTCACCTTCTAGATTAGGACTGACTCCATAGCAGATGTCTTTACTGGTGGTGCAGTACTGACACCTTTCAAGTCAGGCCAGAGATTGGACCCCAGTCATTTTAGCTTGGGGCATGTTTGTTAGATGAACACATCCCACACACAAATTTAGGACTGTCAGATACAGTTAACTCAGTTTAGTAGTATAGATTTAGTACTATTAGAGACAATAAATCCTTATCATTATAAATAGACTTTAAGATCACCCACTAAACAAGACTGATCTAAAATTTAGGTACTTCATATAAAATAGAACTCAGAGAGTTCCATCAAAACTTAGACTGTCAGATATAGTCGCTTAGTATCAGTTACAATGGTTAGGCCGATCATCACAGTTATATCAATTATATTAGTTTTTCGAACTCATGTATCAGTCATATCACTTATCAGAATTCATGATATCAGTATTCAGCTTCAGAACTGTCAGACATAGTCAACCAGACCAGTTCTTCATAATTCAAACTGTCAGAAATAGTCATTCATCTATTCAGTATCTTAGTATCAGTACACTCACATTGTCAGTATTCAGACTCAGTAGTTAGTATCTCCACGAGTTCACTTACACTTATGTATGCATGAATGTATTCTCACGTTTATATTAGTCAGCATTGTTCATGCATATAACCCGTTGCATTTAGCCTACCTCACTCGTATACTTAGTACATTCAGACGTACTGACGCATTTGCGCTATGGATCTTTCTCTTATGTTACACCATAGGTTTAGAGGGATGAGCTCCAGATCAGTAGTAGCATTCCAGTGTTCAGATTTTGCAATGAATCCTTCTCATTTGAGGATGATATGATTATTGCTACATTTACTATTCATTTGCTAGATGGAGTTAGTTGGAGACATGTTCCTTCAACTCCTTATTCAGTTCAGTTAGAGGCTTTCAGACTAGATGTCAGATTAGATATTCAGATCTCATTATTTTCAGTATTTATGACTTATTTTTGTATTTTTATTTCTTTTTCAGACATTTTGTTAACAGATGTTTATTCATTTTAAACTTTATGGCCTTTCAAGTTCATGTTTCCACATTTTATGATATATTATGTAGTATATAGGTACAAATATCAGTCATGGGTTAGCTTGTGGTCCTTTTGGGTCATGAGCACCGTGTAGCATTTCGGTTCAGAAAATCCGGGTGTTATAACTTTATTTCTTATTCATATGTATTGATAAGTGATAGTTGGAGTCGCATCCCAGCTATCTATAGTCAGTATAGTAGGGGCTTCACAAATGTCACTTAAAGTTAGTTATGTATTTTTAGTCCCTCTATCAGATTTTATTAGAATGAAAAAGGTGTAGTGATATTGTATTTTTCCCAAATTCCATCATTATTCTGTTTCCAAACAGTAAACTCAATCGTTTTATGAATATTATTCAGTTGCTTATGAGTTATGCCAGTAGAAGAGTTAGCTTGGGATCACTTGTGGTCCTAAGTACTGTGTGACGTCTCAAGACCCATTTTTGGGGCATTACAAAATGGATTCTAATTATTAAGCTAAAAATGTAGTTTAAGGTCAAATGGTACCCTACCCAAGGTAATGAAGGTAAAATAGGCGCATAATAATTCTATGTCAACAAAAAAAATTGGTAGTAGCCTAAAAAAGAAGCTATGTGATCATTATGGTCTAAAATGGGCATCATTCTAAGCATTCTATCTTAAAAAGGCCAGTGGGGATGACTAACAAGCCCCAAAAACCCAACCCAAGGCAAGCACCTACTGATCCTAAGCTAAAGCTTCTCAGCTCCACCCCAAGACACTACAGGAACTAGGTCTGGTCCTTAATGATAATCATAGACTAAATTAAAGGAAAATGGGGCCAAATTCTATCTGAAATGTCATGAACCAATTTCACGAGTCATGATGACACCTACTTTACCCCACCAATAGGTAATAAAAATCGTACCCCAAAACAACACGTTATGGGATAGTTGGTGGAAATGGCATAAATGCTTGAATATACAATAAATAAATTACGAGCAATTAATCTTAAGAATAGTAATAAAACAGAAGAGAAATAAAAAGGAGAGTAATATCACCCCATAACCTAGTAAGGTCGGTACAAGCCTCTAATTCAAAAGAATATGAGTATATCAAAGTAAGAATAGGAGTCTCAAAAATAGAAAGACTATCCAAAAATAGAAGATGGAAAAAAGGTCAACTCCGACTCCGAGAGCTCACCCTTCCTTTGGAGTTCTACCAACATTATCATAGCTTCAAATCTAGTACTCAGATTTGCACGAAAAAGGTTCAAAAGTATAGTATGAGTACCAAAGCCATAGGTGATAAGTAGGCATCATCGACTAATTGAGCTAATCATAATATAAATATAATAAAATACGAGATAAGTAAGCTAAGTTAAAAAAGGGAAATATCTAGAATAATTCTCCAATTATTAAAAATAAAAACCAAAATAATAATAATAATGAAAACATAACTAATTCTAATACAACCGGTCCCTCATAAGCCCACAAGACACAACAAAGTAAATACCTAATACGGGTCGCTATAATCCTAGTGGATGCAATAAAGGAGATGTGGTTATAGTAATCACTCCAACGAACCATATTTTAAAACCATAACGATTGATCTTTCCATGCCGTAACCATCAAATTCAAACCTATTCCATAGCCATCATAAATAACCTCTCAGCACCGGACTTGAACTGGAAATAATATCTCATATACTAGACTTGAACCAAAAATAATATATCATATACCGGACTTGATCTAGAGAATACTATCATCATCGATTTCAGACTCAAATCGGTAATCAAGCATAATTTACCAGACTTGAACCAATCTTACCATCTCTCAAGTAAATCTAGGATAAATCATAATGCACCAAATCTTCCTCGATCTCAAGAACGTAAACAAGACAACCTAGCAGGACTATTAAGTCTAAAAAAGAGGTAATAGTAATCTTGGCCTAAGGTGAACCAGAAGGGCTTATTTCTAGCTCCAAAAATCCATTGTAAGGTAAATTCTATTCCAAACTAAGCTAGAGTGTAAAATTCCACTACAACTTACTAAGTAAGTGTCATTGTGGTCTAAGATAGCTATTCCATCCGAAAAGTGAGTAACTAAGTCAATCATGCATAATTATGGTTTGCTAACTAGGCAAATAATTCAAATCACACTAATATATCTCCAAGTCCTAATTCCCAATCCAAAACTAGCATAATATTATATCGATACTATAATTAAGCCCAATAGAAAACAAAGGTAAGCCTCGCCTACCTGGACGCTGAAGAAAGCCCAAAAAAATCCGCTAATGAGGCAATTTCCTCTTTCAAAAAGCTTCTGCAAGATGCCATGCTATCAAAATAATAACCTACGGATTAATATGAGAACAATGGTACCAATATTAAATTTTTATACTTTAGGTCAAAAATTAAGTCAAAATCTTATATGGGGCTCACTTACGGAATTACACATTCAAAATGGTCAACACATCCCTCTAGGCTCAAGGATCATTTACCCTCAAGAATGGGTAACTTCGAGCTCAAAAGATACTAAAATCAACCCAACAAGGATCTAAGGATTTGGGATTAAATGGAGGAGTTAAACTAAGAATTAATCAGAAACTTACAAGGATTTTGACCATAAAATGATTATTCCGAGTGCACCAAAACACCAAGATCTACCAATGATTACTCTCCTAATTTCCCTCTCTCTAGGGGTTTTGGCTCAGGATACTTATGAAAAATAGGGTTAAAATCAGACAAGGGAGGAATTTACTGCCCTCCCAGTTTTCGCTTAAGCGGTCACCGCTAAAGCAATCCGTAAAATCACCTATACAATCTCTGTCTTGGGCTGCCCTCCGCTAAAGTAGTAAGGATGTCACTTTAGTGATGTCTACATAAGTGGAAAGGCCTTCACTTAAGAGGCTAGGTTGGACCATCCTTAGCCGCTTAAGAAACCACTTGGACGCCAAAGTGGCCTTCGCTTAAGAGTCCAAAGGTCTTCTTAAGTAGATGCACTAACTAAGTTCATGCATCAACTGAAACTTGGAATTTTACAAGTTTCTACCATCCCCTGGGGATTCATTTAGAATCCTGAGAACATAAATGAACTATGCTACCTTATCAAATTTGATATTTCGAACTCAATAGAGCTATTTAAATTTCCATCCGGGGTTGTTTGGATGAAATATTGGTCCCACACCAAGGCCATTTTTTACCAATTTCTAACCAATAGCCCAAAATGAGTTTGGAAGCCTTGGGACCCAAACCAAAGGTCCCCCAAGCCTTAAAGCAATGTTTTAGAGCTAATGGAACTATTGGAACTGGCATATGAGGTCATTAACCTAAAGTTTTAACCCGATAGCCAATTCTTACTAGAAAGACTACAAAATAGGGAATTGGCTCAAGAAAACCAACCAAATTGCCTGATCCAGCAAGACAAAATTTTCTTAGGGCAGCTATTAGATGGCTCTAAATAGTGAATATATGTGGAAAAGTAGAAAATGACCTGGAGGGTCATTACAAAAAAGGGCTCCTAATTAGCTATGTAAGGAAATAAATAGAAAAATAGTAACCGATCCATAAGAACACAACCAAAACTAGCACAATATAACACTAGTACTATAATAAAGCAAAGTTTAGGAAGGGATAAACCTAGCCTACTTGGCATTGCCAAAAGCACATAGAAACCTCTATAATGGAGACGTTCCTTTTAGAGAAGCCTCCGGCCTCTACTATGCTGTCAAAATAATGTTCAACATGTAAAAAGAAGAATATTGAAAACCATAATGTGAAAATATTCTCCGAGCCAAGAACCAAGCAAATTTTCCCTGTGGGGCCTGCTTGTTGGATCATGAATTGAAATCATCACAATATTCCTCTCAGCTCAAGGCTTATTTGCTGCATAATTAGGCACAATCCAAGCTGCAAAATAGCCCCAAATAGTCCCAAATAAAATAGGTAAAAACAAGAACTAATTAGTGAATCAAACGGATATCTAACTAGAAACTTACAAAAACCAAGGTAAGGAAATAATCGCAACAATTTCCCTAATCCAATCCCTGTATAAAATATTAATTCCCATGCTAGTCTTAAGATCTAAGTATCTTTCATAAAGTTTTGTACAAAATATTTATACTACTATATTTACTCATTGCTATCTAGATACCCCTGGTCACAATAGTGGATTTTCACTAGTAGGACCATACAATTGTGGTAGACTAGCCATGTGGTCGCGATGAACAAGTTGTCCCAATACCATAGCCCTTTTTCATCACGGTATTTAGTCCCCATGCTCCCAATTATGATGACAAAAGTCCACAAGCTCTCATAATCGTGGGGGTCCTTATCATGAAAATGATAAAGGACCTGGGCTACACCAGGTGTTGATGCACCAGTAACTTTGCCAAGTTAAAATTTCTCTAGGTGGGCCCTCAAGGTTCATTTGGAGTACAATGAACACAGACAAACTATGTTGCCCTACTAAATTCAGTATTCCAAACTCAATGGAACCATTAAAAATTTTTATTTGAGGTTGACTCAATAAAAGTGGGTCCAACACCTAAGGGTTTATTTTGACATAACTCTAACCAATAGCCCAAAATAATTCTAAAAGCCTTTAGACCAAGACCAAGGTCCCACTAGCCTCAAATTGAAATTTTAGAGCTAATGAGATGGTTAAAATTGTCATCTAAGGTTATTTACCTAAAGTTTTAGCCTGATACCTATTCTCAACTTTAAAAGATTAAAAATAGGGAAATAACTCTAAAACCCAAATAAATTGTTCGGCAATTGAATTGTCAGTCCCACCAAGTTATACAAGACTTGGGGCACCTATATATATGTTATAAACTCAAAAAATTATGAAATCACAAAAAATTACCTAAGGGTCATTACAACATCCACAATTAAAATAACTTTCTTCCCTAGTAAAGGATTAAGAACTACTTGAAGGCTCAGAAAAAAGTGGATATTGATTCAGCATATCATGCCCAGTCTCCTAAGTAGACTTCTCAACCAGATGGTATGGCTATTGAACATTAACCATAGAAATATATCTGGATTACAATCATTTGATATCTCTTGATAGAATAGAAATTAGCTCCTCCATGAATGTCAACCTCTGACACAACTAAACTGAGTTCCATTAGAGAACATGAAACTTATCTAAAATATAGCATCAAAGCATTAATACATAAAAGACTTGGTGAATGGAACAAAAGGTTGGAGGAAAGATCAACTCGTATGCTACCTCTCTAATTGTCCAAAGAATCTCAAATGACTTGATGTACCTGTAAGTGATCTTACTTTTCCTCTCAAACCTAATCACACCCTTTATGGGCGATTCTCACATAAAAACTTGGTTACTATTTCTAAATACCAAGGCATGACACTTACGATTAATATAAATCTTTTACCTTCTCTGAGTTTCCCATAGCCTATTCTAAATCACCAAACTCTATTTAGTGCTTCTATCTAAATACTTGAATGATATCTATTATAGTAGGAAAACTCTGGTAAGGCTAAAAATTACTCCTATTAATTTTTAAAGTCTAAGAAACATGCTCAGAGCATAACCTCCAAAACCTGAATAGTCTCATCCAACTGTCCATTATTTCGAGGGTGAAAAGCAATACTATAGTCAACCTAAGTACCTAACTCCTCCTAAAATTCCCTCCAAAAGTTATAAGCAAACTGAGAGATTCTATTTGAAGTAATAGACATAGGCATCCCATTAATATAAACTACCTTTTGAACATAGAGTGGCGTTAAGCTCTCGACACTAGAGGAAGTTTGAACATGGATAAGAAAGATACTCTTGGTAAATTTATCTATGATGAACCAAATGATATTAAATCTATAAGAAGTATGAGGCAAACCACTTATGAAGTCCATAGTAACTTGATCTCATTCCCATTTTAACTCAGGGATAGGTAGACTTTGAAGTAAACTACTGGGTCTCAAATGCTCAACCTTCAACTACGGAAAACACAAACACAAAACCACAGTGTTTGGTATATCTCTCCTTATACCCCTCATCTAATAATATTTCCTTAAATCCCTATACATCTTAATCAACCTAGGGTGAATAGGATACATAGAGCTATGAGCTTTCTAGAGTATCAACTTAATCAAACCTCTGACCCTCAAAATATAAATATGGAATTTTAATCCTAAAAAACCCTTATAATTTAGGGTATCCAATCTAGACTCACCCTTTAATACCTAATCTTAAATGATACACAACCCATTATCCTCAAATTAATAACCCTGAATCTGCTCTAATAAGGTAAACCTAGCCTCAACACTGACAAAAATCCTCCTAAGGTCTGAAATATCAAGTCAAACCATTATAATAGCTAAGGATTGGATGTCCAAGGCCAATAGTTTATCTAAAACTAAAAGGAAGTCCAAGCTCTCTATACTCACCGCCTATCGACTTAAGGTGTCTGCTACCATATTTACCTTGCCCAAATGGTAAACAAAAGAGATATCATACTCCTTCAGTAAGCCAATCTATATGAACTATCTTGAATTAAGCTCCCTCTAAGTCATGAAATACTAAAGACTATGGTCGTCAGTCACAACAAATACCATATAAGTAATGCCTCCAAATCTTAAGTTCCCTAACTTTGGATGCTAACTCCAAGTCTTTAGTGAGGTAGTTGTGATTGTACATCTTTAAATACCTTAACGAATATGAAATAACTTGGCCCTGCTGCATCAAAACACACCCCAAACCAATACTAAAAGTATCACAATACAACATAAGCCCATCATCCTCAACTGGAAAACTCAAAATAGGATCTGAATTGAGCAAGTCTTTGTGCTTTAGAAAGCTTGCCTCACCCCCATTGGACCAATAAAATGAAACCTTCTTCCTAGTCAATCTGGTCATGGGAGTTGCAATAGGGGAAAATCCCTTGATTTGTCTATAATAGCCTACCAACCTAATAAAATTGATCATGAATAGCATTAATCTTCACCAGGTCAACCATAATCCCATTCTTGGATACTATATTCCCCATGAAAGCTACAAACTCAAGCCAAAATAATCACTTTGGGAATTTGTCATAAACTCAATGATCTCTTAAAGTGTGGAGCACAGTCCTCAAATGCTTCTTATAATTCTCTCTACTTATTAAGTAGACAAGGATGTCATCAATAAAATGATCATGAAGGAGTCTAAATAAGACAGAAATACATAGTTCATTAAGTACATAAATATTGGTAGGGCATTAGTTAACCCAAAAGATAACACAATGAACTTGTAATGGTTGTAGCAAGTCTTGAAAGATATCTTAGAGGTGTCCTATATTAGAATCCTCAACTAATGGTAGCCAAACCTCTAGTGATTTTAGAAAATGCCGCCGCACCCTGAAGTTAGTTGAATAGATCATTAATATGAGGCATAAGATATTTATTCTTCACTGTCACCTTATTTAACTGCTTCTAATCATTATACATACACATAAAGCCATCCTTCATCTTTATAAACAAAATGGAAGCACCTATAGGAGATACTAACATACCATGGTTTCATGGCACTTATGATGCTTCAAATCAAAAAATATGTAAGTAATTAGGTCTATTTTGGTAGATATGGTGTATTTTTATATTTATTTTGTAAGAAACTAGGTGTTGGAATTAAAAATATGAAAAAGAGTTGAAGTGTGCAGTAGGCCTGACTTATAGTCCCACTTACAACCACCGTAAGTTGCCACGTAAGTATTTGAGGAAATGTTTTTGAGGTTCTAAAAGTTGAAGAATTTTCTCTGAGAGAGACGATGCCTACTTACGAGGTGTAAGTACCACTTATTCCCCTTGTAAGTTCCTTCGCGGGTAGTGTTCTATAGCATGTTAAATTTTTTGATACTTAAAACCTACCAAGGGGTCTATAAGTACCACTTACAGCCCGTAAGTGGTCATTGACCCAGTTTTCCATATTCATTTTTGTTAAGATTTGTAGGGTTTTTGTATAGTTTTTAAATGCACGTTGATGTTTTAGTACTAGTTTATGCACTTTTTACATTCACAGTATTATATTGATTTTAAGGTTCAACTTTAGATCTTAGGATCCACTGTTCTTGATTTTTACAATTGATTATTAATTTGAGATTTTGGGTTTTGTTCTTAAATTATTGTAAGATTATTCATATGCTTTTTTTGATGAATTATATGTATGTTCTTGCAAACATGAGTGGCTAAACCACCTAACTAGGGTTGTAGGACCCTTGGTAGAATAACAAAGTAGAGGAACTGCAAGGTCTTTCTAAGTTTGTATTTATTCATGTATTATCATCATCTTTGGTTTGATCGATTTCTTAATTACTACAAAAGTTAAGAAATTTCCTGTATCCGAGATTATTTTCATAAGAGAAGTTGAGATTAGGAAAAGAAGATCACCGTAGTAATTTAAGGATACCAGCCCTTGTCTAATTAACTTAACACCCAAAAGGAGATAGTTAAACTAGGATTCAATACAAGGGTTAATAAGGCGATACTCTGAGACTCACAAGGTGAAGAGTGAAATTTACCAAAGACATTTACAAGATAATTCATGATACATATCTTGTCAGATTTTGCATGTAAGTTATTGGGAGTATGATTTTTCTTTATATGGTGGCCGAGATGGACATTGGAGTGATTGCCCAAATGCCTTCTCCCCTAGTTATGCTAAAAAAAGTGCTAATTCTTCTTATGAGTTTGATAGGTCTCATGATTAGGAAGGGAGAAACAACATGCCCGATACGATAGTGTTAAAGCTATACTCTAACCCTTTTAGATCAGGTAACTACACTGAAGGAGGATGTACATCACTTGCATTAATCGATAGTGACATTTGGAACAGAGAGTTAAAAAGAAGAAGAAGTGGGTGAGGAGAAAATTTTTTCAAATTCCTTGTTCTTGCCCACTTTCCAAATTAAGGTTGATAAATAAAAGATATCAAGCCATATGGTTGATTATAAGCTTGACAGTGAAGAACCCTTAATGGTTTCCTAACCAACTGAACCAAACACAAGAGATGACACCAAGATTGAGGAAATGGAACTAGAGTTAAAAGAAAAATCCAAACAAATTCTTTGTAAAGGCTCTAGTTCATTTTGGGGTGAGAATGTCGAGAAGGAATCAACTTTAGAATTAGGAAGAAGACTTCACTCAAACTACTTTTCAATATTATGCTTGGTATATATGATAAAAGTTGAACTACTCAAGTAAATGATGAATTTTGGAGAGGAGGAAAATCCCTACATTTTGGGGTTTGTCATTCCAAAAGAGAGATATGACGCCCCTCACTTGAAGGGATTTAAAGGCAAAATTCAATATGTCATAAGTGGATTTTTGATGTTCTCTTTGACACCCAATGAGCCTATTCGAAAATTTGATGTGAAGTTGGGTAAGAGATTTAAGTTTTCAAAGTGGCGAGATAGAGGCTGTATCACCACATCCTTACTTCTGTTTGGCTTAATCTTAGAATATTTGAATATTTTGTCCTAATGCCACTCAATGCATAGTGATCAAAAAGTTAGGATGGAGATTTAAATATTCTAAGTGGAAACATAAATGGTAGTTGAAGAGGCATCCTTCCACAACGTTAAACTAAGTTCTCAATGGGAGGCAACCCATCATGCCATGAAAGTGGCACGTATCCTTTTATTTATGAATGATAGAGTAGATTTTATTTTTATGTATGCATAACCCCTGAAATTGAGGTGCTGAAGAGTGTTTAAATAAAGTTTGAGAAAGGGAAAGTGTGAAATTATTGTGTTTTAGACTGAGCAGGGGAGTGCAGAGGACCCAAAAATTGATCTAAGATACCGTAATTGCGGTCATCAGAGATGCGATTATAGTAGACTAGTGCCTGCAATCGTGGAAATTGTACCGCGATTGTGGTCAAATCAGTTTAAAAGACTATCCAACTGTTCTATCCCCCCACACTCTTTTCTCAACCTTTCTCTCAAAAATTGCATCCAAAAGCTAAAAAAATTAGCTTAATCATGTTGCTCACTGCATCTTCATGCATCCAATGCTTTGGTATGTGTCTAACTCCCTCGAACTACATCTTCTATTAGTCTAAAAACTTGTACATTAGGAATAGGCTTAAAATAGTGGTTCCAATGCTAAATCTATGCATGAATATGGTTAATTATATGGTAGGCTTTTGTAGTTGGTGTACACACCGATGGGGAAGTCTTGAGTTCCCAGAATTTGGCCTAAATAGGATATTATTAGTTTGTACACCCCGTGATTGATTAAATGCCACAACAAACTCATTGTGAAATTCTTCACATTTCAAAAGCATAATAAAACACTTAGGGTTTAAGTTTCATGAGCATGATGTTAAATTGTTTAGTTGGAACACAAATTGGGGTAGAAAGTTGGTCACTTGTACTATTGAAAATTTGGTTGAAATTGCTCTTAGATTCCACGATCGCGGTTAAGGGTACGCGATCACCACATCTAAAATCCGTTTCCAGCTTAGACCAAAAATTTTGCATGCCTATTTTCACCCCAAAACCCACTATGACACCACCCCATGAATTTATCTAATTAACCTAGCATGCATTTGGTGTGAAAATACTAATGATGTTCCTTGTTGTGTTGCTTATAGGTACTCAACCACAAATTGGAAGATTATGAACATACACTTCATGACTCCAAAATGTCACAACCTCTACTATAGTGACCTCCCAAAGACAAAGCTAATCCCCAAAAGGGTTATTTGCTTGGAAAAGGTGCCAGGGAAATTACCAACATTTCATAGTAGGCTTGATCCGTGAGCATATGCTAATAGATTTGAGGCTTTTAACTTTAAATAATTGCAAAGTTTTGTGCAACTTTTGTTATTTTTGAATAGTTTATGTTTGATTTTGCAGTTTAAGCTGATATGATAGAGAACCAACAAGAATGGAAGCAAAGAAGTTGAAATCTAAAAAAATCTAAAGAAAAGAGTGGTTGATGATATTTGTGATAAGTCGTCAACCCTGTGATAAGCTATCAGGTTGGTCGTCATCAGTAGACAGAGAATTGGCCTAAAGTGGAAGTTGTAATGACATTTTATGATAATCCATCAAGGGTCTGATAAGTTATCAAGAATTTCGTCAGCCTAAGGTAGCCAAGGAGAACTAAAGCAAAGCCTTGGTGACATTTTATGATAGGCCATCACGTAGCTAATAGGTTATCAAGATTGTCGTCAGCCCTAAGCAAGAATATTCAAAACTGAAGAAGAAGCTGACGAAATTTGTGATAAGTTATCAGCTTCCTGATAAGCTATCATAAATGTCGTCGGCTAATCTGAAGGATTTTTAATTTTTAATAATTTGTTTCCTTATTTAGGGTAAACTATTTAAAGTTTTGTTTTAGGGTTTTATAGACATTATTATTATTATTATTATTATTATTATTATTATTATTATTCCGTACAAGGTTGACACCTTGAGTTTTGGATGACATATTTTGATATTTTCTTTGTTATCTTCTTGACTTTAATAACACAACTATTTTTGAGAAATTATAATCAGTATTTTGGGATTTTTCCTATGTAATCTAATATGTGATTCACTAGTTATTATTCATCTCTGTAAGTTTATCTTTCAAATCATTAATTCAATTATGTGTTTCGTTTTTTACATCATGAGTGGCTAAACTCCATTAACCTGAGTTATGGGATCTAGGGTTAGGTCTTGATGAGGTGCTAAGTAATCATGATTCAAAAGGTGGTAGGATTTATTGATAATTTTGAAGGTTTAATTAACGTCTATTGGTTGCAAACAGTAGAGACACCTGCTTCGATTTTCTTGAGAAAGAAATCAAATATAGTAGGAAATGAATCATCAGCAAGGACTCGGAAATACTTCATTTAATAATCAGCGCTATAACAAGGTTGGTTAACCTGAGGTAAAATCTGGGAAGTAAATAGAAATTCCCTAAGTTCGAGAGGATTAGGGAATTAAATTCTTAAGTAGGTCGAGAGACATTTAAGCATAACATCGATAAAGATAGCTTGTTATCCTACCCACCATGAGAATCTTGAACCACTTTTAGCATCTGTCAAGTACCAAAACCCATAGTGAACATAATTCTGGTTTTCCATAAACTCTTGATTACAAATACTGAAGCTAAAGTGACCAACAATTATTTGTTGATCTCCAAAATTCCCATTTTATCTTTTTGTACCATTTGTTTGAATTTAACTTGTATCTTTAGTTTCAAACTAGTTTAATTGCCAATCACATTGTTCCTTGTGGATTCGACCCTGACTCTAAAGTTGAGTAAATATATTGATGACGACCGCCCTGCACTTAATTGACGTGTAAGTTGAGCATTATTAAGAAATGCGCCGTTACCGGGGAAAAATTTAGTGTATTAAGTTGGTTTGAAATTTTAGTTTACTTGCTTGAATTCAAACTTGTAAATATTTGTTTAGTTTTTTTTTATCACACCTTTCTTGAGATGTTAGCCTGGGTAGATGGTTTTTTGTGTGATGACGATTCTTGTGACAATTCTTGTGAAGATTGTGGGGGACCATATTTTGAGGCTTGCTTTCCAGATTTACCTAGAAGTGCATGGACTGGCCTTCACAATATGATGCAGATACTTTCCTACTTACTGTAACTTAGTGTTTCGATTGTGGTCAAAGTGATCATACTGAAGATATGTGTGATGTCATAATTCAAGCGAGCAAATTGATAAAATAAATTTTAGAGAATCAAGTATAGCTGTGGGCAGAGCTAAAGGAGCTACCACTCCCACCATGTTTATAGCGGCTAAACAAAGAAGAATATGAGAAGGACATTAGCCAATTTGAGAAGAAAACTCAAGAATCACAACCACTCGATTGTCATCTTGATCTTGAGACTGATATTGAGAAGGTGAGTAAAAGTGAGTGTGTAGTAAATAGTGTAAATTTTGAAGTAGAATTAGTTGGGACTCACTCGAAGCATTTTTCCACATTATGTTTAGATGATATCTTATCTGTGGAATCATCTAAAATAGTGGAAGAGTGTGAAGATGAGGAACAAAAATCCTATATTCTTTATTTTACACTTTATAAGCAACATAAGAACACACCTCACTTTAAGGCCGAGTGGTTTACCACACTCAATCCATTACTCGACTTCTTAATTTTTGTACCACCCCCTATGATCGAGGCAAGAAGATGGTCTCTAAGTTGGGGGTAAAATTCAAATCGTCTAAGTGGAGGGATAAAGTATGAAGCACTTTTAAGGTATCTTGATGAATTCTGAGTAGTCAAGATAACCTAGTCGTGTCGCGACACTAAATTAGGCACTTCTTTGAAGGCAACCCAATGTATTTTGTTGTTTGTATTCGTATTATGTAATTGACATCACATCTTTGCACCCATGGTACCAAGGTATGTTTTTGACTCTCTTGTTTTGGTTTGACGCATTGGGGACAATGTATGATTATAAGTTGAGGGTGGGTCTACTAGTAGGTACTGATGTCTTCTTGGGGTTTTTGTTGTCGTGCCTCTTTTCCCCGTAGTCTTGTTCCTAGAGAGTCGGCATATTTAGGCGTATTGTGATTTGTTGTAAAATATTGTAGTTGACTTGGAGAAATACAATTACGTTAGGTAGTTAACATGTTTTTGTTGATTTTTAGCACCTCTCCAATGGTTTGAAGGTTTAAATGTGTGATTTGTATCTAAATGTTACCACTGTGCATCTTTGTATGGCGTTAGTTTTAGTGACGTAATAATTATTGCTAAATAGTTGCATGAACTGGATAAGTAGTAACTGGTGATATACTGGTGTGCCATGTGCATGTGAGATTTTATTTAGTTCCGTCTGTATGTTGGATTCAGAACTTGCCCATTTAGTCTTACCTAGCTTGAAGGATAGGTGTTAAGAAAGGATAATAGGTCGTTTTGATATTAGCCCACTTTTAGCCTAAATGACCTTCCCTATATGTAGAATATCCCTTGATCCCTGCTTTGAGACTACTTAGCTTATTTTTTTTATGATACCTGTCACCTTCCCATTTATATCACAATGAACCTGCTTTGGCCCTGGTCCTCCTTGGACACTGTGCACCTTGACTTAGGAAAATAACCTAAATTGAAGGTGGCTATCATAGGGGTGTATAATACAGAATGAGTATGAAGAAAGGTAGAATCAAAGAAAAGAATAAAAACTGAGGTGGGGTAGAAATGAGCAAGAAAAAGAATAGTTGTAAAAAAGAATAAGTGATTGTGGAAAAGATCTCACCCATCCTGAATAAGTGATCAAGAAAAGAGAAGAATAGAAAAAGGCTAATGAGTGAAACCCCAAAAAGTTAGTGTAGTGTCAAGGAGGCTTAGTCACTTTAAATATTATCGAGTATCATACCAGCCCGTATCCTACATTACAAGTCAAAAAGAAGACCTATAGTGATCCTAGCTGACCTGTCTGATAATCTGAGTAATTAAAATAAGGGCAAGCCTATGGTATTCGACATACATTGATTGGAACTTCATTCTGAGAGTAAGTATCTTATGATTGTCCAATGGTTATATATGTGATGTGTGATATGAGAAAAGGGGGATTTCTTTGTAGTGAGGGCACACTGGTTACATCGCTAGTTACTAACTTGTTTGGATAATGTAAAATTGATGCATGCATGGTAGTATTGTTGAGTTGGTTCCATATCTTGATTCCTGTGTGTTGCATTGGTGTTCTCCAATAATATACAAAGTGAGTTTTAAATTGACTGACCTTGAAGATGGTGAAGTTATTCTAAACTAATATGAGTAGTTAGCTGCCAAATCGAACTTCGTATTCTCTTAGTTATGTTTTGGTAGCTTGAGGACAAGCAATTGCTTTAAGTTGAGGGTGTTGATGTGTGAGCATATGCTAACACATTTGAAGCTTTTAACTCTAAATAATTGCAAGGTCTTAAGTAACTTTAGTTATTTTTTATTAGTTTATGATTGATTTTGCAGTTTAAGCTGATATGATAGAGAACTAACAAGAATGGAAGTAAAGAAGTTGAAATCTGAAGAAATCTAAAGAAAAAGGTGGCTAATGACATTTGTGATAAGTCGCCAACCCTGTGATAAGATATCAGGTTGGTCTTCATCAGTAGACAGAGAATTCGCCTAAAGTGGAAGTTGTGAAGACATTTTGTGATAAGCCATCAAGGGTCTGATAAGTTATCAAGAATGTCATCAGCCTAAGGTAGCCAAGGAGAACTGAAGCAAAGACTTGACGACATTTTGTTATAGGCTATCACGTAGCTGATAGGTTATTAATATTGTCATCATCCTTAAGCAAAAAGATCCAAAACGGAAGAAGAAGCTGACGACATTTGTGATAAGTCATCAGCTTCCTTATAAACTATCACAAATATTGTCGGCTAATCCAAAGGATTTTTGATTTTTATTAATTTGTTTCCTTATTTAGGGTAAACTATTTAAAGCTTTGTTTTATGGTTTTCTAGACATTATTATTATTATTATTATTATTATTATTATTATTATTATTATCATCCCGCAGAAAGTCGACGCCTTGAATTTTGGACAACATATTTTGATATTTTCTCTCTTTACTTCTTGACTTTAACAACACAACTATTTTTGAGAGATTATTATCAGTATTTTGGGATTTTTCCTATGTGATCTAATCTGTGATTCACTAGTTATTATTCATCTTTGTAAGTTTATCTTTCAAATCATGTATTCAATTATGTGTTTCGTTTGTTACATCATGAGTGGCTAAACTCCATTAACCAGAGTTATGGGATCTAGAGTTAGGTCATGATGAGGTGAAAAGTATTCAAGATTCAAAAGGTAGAAGGATTTCTTGATAATTCTGAAGTTTTAATTAAAATCTGTTGGTTGTAAATAGTAGATACACCTGCTTTGATTTGCTTGAGAAAGAAATCAAATATAGTAGGAAGTGAATTATCAATAGGGACTCGGAAATACTTCATTTAATAATCAGCATTGTAACAAGGTTGGTTATCCTGAGGTAAAATCTGGGTAGTAAATAGAAATTCCCTAGGTCCAAGAGGATTAGGAAATTAAACGCTTTAGTAGGTTGAGAGACATTTAACCATAACATCAATAAAGATTGGTTGTTATCCTACCCACCATGAGAATCTTGAACCACTTTTAGCATCTATCAAGTACCAAAAACCATAGTGAACATAATTCTAGTTTTCCATAAACTCTTGATTACAAACACAGAAGCTAAAGTGACCAACAATTATTTGTTAATCTCCAAAACCCTATTTTATCTTTTCATATCATTTTTTCGAATTTAACTTCCAGCTTTAGTTTCAAACTAGTTTAATCACCAATCACATTGTTCCCTATGTATTCGATATTGACTCTAAAGTTAGGTAAATATATTGACGACGACTGTCTTGCACTTAATTGACATGTAAGTTGAGCGTTATAAAGGCTCATTGCTATTAGGTGGATATGATTTCTCCCGGACCCCTATTTGGCCAATGAGTAATGGGTGTGGGAGTTCTATGCTAATCTTAGCTTAGTCTCTCTCTCAAACCCAGTAATAAAGATTAAGGGAAAGGATGTGCACGTTGGAGCAGAGCAGATAAATGACTTATATATATGTTCCCAGATGTAGACATGGCTCTATTCCAGGTAAAGAGTTATGAGCTAGGGACCTGGATGGCTAGCATACTGTACCCTGGCAAAGATGTTCCCTGTGCTTTCATAAGGAGATGAATCTCTATGAATGACTTCATTGTAGTAGCTAAGATGTGGTTGAATATCATCTACTGCCGGGTTTCTCTATGAACATATATGATGGTTGTCATAGATATGTGAGCTCGGATGGTGGCTTGTATCATGTCTGGCATTACTCTGAACATGGGCCAGATTGTGATTTCAAAATAGAGGAATTTCAAGAGTCAGGGCAGTACACTTATTCTCTTTCTTTCTCTTATTATTGAGTTATGTAGGAGGGCCGATGTACAGGAGTATCCAGAAGATACCTAGTGCAACCAAACCCCTACATCTTTCCACTTAAAATTTTGGGTGAGGGTGCACTTGGTGAAAGGAAAAAGGGAAAAATTGACTTAGGTAAGTCAACCCAAGAGGATACAGACTCCTATAGACTTTCTTTAGCACATCCCTTTGATGAGATCTAAGGGGAGGTATGGGTGATCAAGGAGTTGGTGTTCAAGTTACCTTAGGGACCAGGGGAATCCTCTACTGCCTGCCATATCTATGTTGCTCGGTCAGATTATGAAGTGTACCTGGCGGAGCAGAAGAAGTAGGGGGCTACTATTCCTACACTAGAAAGAGCCTATTCAGCATTGGCATAGTCACATAAGGACCTTAAGGAGTCACATGAAAAGATGGTGAAGACAGAGAAGAAAGACAAATTTTTCACCAAGATGTGGAAAGGGGTAAAGGGCATCTTCAAGGTGCTTAAACCCAGGGAGCAACTGCCTTCACTGAGAGTTGAGAGTGATGATGAGGCCCCAATTGAGTGGTCCAGTGCTGAGGATGATGGAGTTGATGCAGAGTCTGAGGGAGATAGCATCTCATGATGCAGACATAGGGAGCACATCTTTTTTCCCTTTTTATTAGTTACTTGATTATGTAGTGAGGACACTGTAAACTGTTAGTTGGGGGTGTATTCTTTATGTCTGTATTCTATTTTGTGCATCTGATTGGAGTTTGTGAGATATTACTGGATGTTTTATGTTTATATTTATTGATGTTTTATGGATTTTTATGTTGACTTTGATATTTTTGTTTTGTTTTTAAGTGTAATTTTTTGGCACATGAATAGTGCCCATGTTTTATGGAATATTTGCTAGTTTATTTTTAGTATGGTTTTATTCTATTTATGATGATATCTGATGAGCATTTCCTCATAGATTAATGACGACATTCTTAAGGGAAAATCATCGTGGATGGGTTTTGATTTATGCAGGGGAAGTCTGAGTACCCATAGCATCGAGGCAATAAATGCAAAGTAAATCTGAGTACCTGTAACATTTTGAATTTGGGATCGCAGTTATACCTATATTAAAGTATAAGTAGCTATATGGTTTGCCCATATGAAAATCTAAATATAAGACAAAAGCTCCGATTGGTGCCATAATTAGAAAATTATGCATGGTGCAAATACAAAGCAAACACCCCCCTCTATCCAAAAATTTTCAAGAATCAAGGACATGGACATGAGTATTCTTGTAAAAATTCTTTTTTCTCTTTTTGTGACTCAAAAATTTTGGTTTATGAAAGTTAGTAAATACTCCATTTTTGTCCCTAGAAGGAGGGGCAATTGAGCCTCCTTGGAGAATTTGCATGCCATGTGTGGTGATATTATTTGTCCAAATCTCATGTTTACTTGTACCATCTAAAACTTGTCCCATAGTGCCTCAAGGTTAATTTTGATTGTAATTAGTTGGTAAGATGATCCTAGTCCATCTTTGTGATATTAGAAGCCCACTTTAGACTAAAAATCGTACCTTCGCATAGATATTATCCCTAGTTAACCACTTGGAGCCCTTAGACCTTTATTTGGCAAACCCAGTGCAAGTCCTGAGCCTTTCAATTCTTATCCCTCTTTTAAACCCTATCCTCCTTGAACTTAAAAAAGAAAATTATGTCTAAAAGCCTAATTTGGGGGTGGTGGAGATTGGAAGAGGTAACTTTGGGCCACAAAGTTATAAGTGAGTACCTAAGAGCTTAAGAATTAAGAACAATTAAGGAAAATAAAAGACCCAACAAAGGAAAGAAATGCATAAAATATACAAGAAAATTTATGAAAAGAAAATGGGTGAACCAAGGAAATAAAAAGTAGGCACTTTTGTAAAGAAAAGAAGTGGCCCATGGTCAAAAGTTGGAAGGAATTGGGTGATGTAGATGTTCAAGGAGGGTATAGCCATGTTGTTCCTAAATAATATCCTACTCTACCCCAAACCTAATCTTATTAGCTCAAAAAAAGTCCTTTGTGATTTCCAACTAAGTATATTCATTGTAGTGATGATTGAAAATCGGGGCAAGCCTATGGCAAAGTACTTTTTAGCATTGGAAATCCTTGTCAGAGGAAGAGCTTTTCACTTAAATCCCTTGTTGCATATTTGATAACTTAGTGTGTGGGATTTTCTTTCTTGAAAGGAGGTATGTGAACAAATTGATGTGGGTGATTTTGTCACCTTTCGAAAAATTAGGCAAATGGAGTATAGTGGAGTTGAGGTCAAAAGTGAGTCACTTCTTGAGAGTTGGTGATTGTTGCATTGTTTCTCTTCAAAGTCTTTTGCATCCTTGAAAATTGCATTTCATATTGAGGGGTGTCGTGAGAATATCTTTTCCCATGTTTAAAGAGTTATTTATGGTAGTAATCAAGTTGAAGTCATTGTGATCACTGGGCCATATAATTAGGCATAAATATGCATTGTCTTAGGGTAAGAGGTAGTGTTTCTTGAAAACAAGTAAAGATTTAAGTTGGGGATGTTGATGAGTGGTGAATTTACCACTTATTAGCACTCAACATTCATTCATACTACTATGAGTTAAATGTATGAATGAGACAAATATGTGGTTTAATGCACTAATTTCCATATTTTGCAGTCATATATATGTTAAGAAGGAAAGATGTGGATTTGACCGAAAAAAGATTAAAAACGAGAACAGATGTGCATTGCGGTGATCTTACTGCAGTCGCAATCACTGTGATTGCAGACAAGCTTCAGCGATCGCGGTAATGTGGGATTTTGCCTAGGGGTTGTCTTGTAATTTCACACAGTTTTTCCTAATTCCCTTAAGAGGCTTGAACCCTTAACCATTGAGGAGCATCGCTAATTTTTAGTACTTTCTTCCACCATCGAGTTTTCATTTTGAAAGGAACATTATTGCACTAATTTTAGGGGTGAAGGATACATTAGAGTAACTTCTAAGTGGAGGATTAGCAAACTCCATTGAAGATTTGAAGAGATTTAAAGCTTGATTTTACGTTCTCTTTATCTTTTGAATTAATTTGAAGGAGGTTTTGGTATATCTTTGTTTATTATTCTTATGAGTTGCTAGTTTTCCCTATTGGGGTCATATTTGGAAAGGGTGTAAGAATGTATGGGTTGTAATTGTTAGCTTCAATTATTTGTTCATATTGTTGGGTTTTATAAATGTTTGATTGTAAAATGGAATTTGTTGGTGAAAATCTTAAATTTCCTAAACCCCATATCATCCTTGAAAGAGGGATGTGGGTAGTCTAGATCCTACATTATCCTTGAAAGAGGGATATAGGTGACCTGACCATTTGTGAGAAATAAGATATATAATTGTTGTTCCCTTTTTTGTCTTAGAAATAATAATAAATTATGGAATTTCTATATCTTGTGTATCAGACTAGAAATAGGGATACCCAAAATTGACGCTCCCTGATGATTGGTCGACCATACCCATGAGGTATTCAAAAGAACCTGTGGTTGATAGTTTGGTACTTGGTAGAAAAGCCAGTATCGAAATCCTTAACCAAGACTAACCACACATGTTTTAACTAAGATTTGAAGTTTATTTTCATGTACCCACATACTAGTTTCCCCTAGTAAAACATAACACCAAGATCTATTCCTAATTAATTACGCTCTAATTATTCATAGCCTCAAGTTAGTCTTTTAGAAGTCAAAAAGTAATCATATCTTTGAAACATTCAGAACCCCCTTATAAATACTTGTATCTTAGGTTTGAATTTACCAAGCAACATATACTTTGAACTCACTTGATCGCCACTCACATTGTTCCTCATGGATTCAAACCCGATGCAAAGTTAGGTAATATGCTGATAACGATTGCCTTGCACTTAATTTGACGTGTGCCAAAAGATATGTGGGTGGTATCTATGATAGAAATTGTTGATGATGATACATTGACTATCCCTATTGAGGAGAGACTTAGGGTTGAGGCACTAACGATGGTTATCATGAACTTTAATAGTGATGGTATCAATGAGTATGATGAGATAGTGAGTGAACTATATGGTAGAGATTCTTATTCTTATGCTCCAAAGAAGTTAGATCTCGATTTAAATAATAGAGCAACTCCGTCAGCTCGTCCATCTATTAAGGAGCCATCTATTTTGTAATTGAAGGACCTCCTATCTCACTTGCAATATGTATTTTTAGAGGCCGACAATACTTTATCGGTTATTGTTGCTATTAATTTATTAGATACATACATTGAGGAATTGATTTCAGTATTACAGAGATTTAAAAGGGCAATCGGATGTACTATTGAAGATATTATGGGGATTCCACCCAGGATTTGTACTCACGAAATTCATTTTGAACCAAATTATGTTCCCAATATTGAGCACCAGCGTTGTTTGAACCCACGTATGTAAGATGTAGTGAAGAAAGATATCATAAAGTGGTTAGATGTGTTATTGTGGACAATAAGTGGGTAAGCCCAATTTATGTGTACCTAAGAAGGGTGGATAAATGTGGTCCTAAATGATAAGAATTATTTATTTCCCATGAGACCAGTTACTGGATGGAGAGTGTGCATGGATTATCAAAAGTTGAACACTTGGACACAAAAGGACCATTTTCCTATGTTGTTTATGGATTAGATTCTAGGTAGACATGCAGACATAGGTTGGTACTACTTTCTTAACAGTTATTCAAGGTATAATCAAATTTCCATTGCCTCCAAAGACCAATAAAAAAATACTTTTACGTTCCCAAATGGTACCTTTGTGTTCAAGAGGATATCGTTTGGATTTTGCAACGCTCCTACCACCTTTCAGTGATGTATGATGTTGATATTTTTTATATGGTGGAGTAAACCATAGAGGTATTCATGGATTAATTTTTGGTTGTTGGGGACTTACTTAATGCCTGTCTTACTCAATTAGCCAATGCACTTTAGAGATGTGAGGAGTGCAACCTAGCTTTGAATTGGGAAAAGTGCCACTTTATGGAGAAGGAAGGGATTGTTTTCGAACATAATATTTCAAAGAGGGGTATTGACGATGATAGGGTGAAGATAAAGGTGATTGAAAAATTACTTCCACCTATTTCAGTAAAAAGTACTAGAAGTTTCCTACGTCATGTTGGGTTCTATAAGAGGTTTATCAAAGAGTTCTCTGAAATTGCTAATCCACTGTGCAAGATTTTAGATAAGGTGATGAAGTTCCAGTTTGATGATGGTTTTCTTAAGGTCTTTGATTGCCTTAAGGAGCGGTTGATCTCAACTTCTATTATTGTGTCTCCAAATTGATTTTTACCTTTTAAGGTGATATGTGATGCTAGTGGTGTTGGTTTAGGAGGTATCCTAGGCCAACCACTTGAGCAGATCCTTCACCCCATCCATTATGCCAGCAAAGCATTAAATTATAAAAGCTTTTACAATTACTGAGAAAGAGTTACTTGCAGTGGGTTTTTCTTTTGAGAAATTCCAGTCCTATTAGATAGGGACCAAGGTCATCGTTCATACTAATCATGTAGCATTGAGGTATCTTATACAGAAGAAAGATATGAAGTTAAGGTTAATTCATTAGGTACTCTTATTGCAAGAACTTGGCTTTGAGGTGAAAGACCTAAAAGGCACTGAAAACCAGGTTGCGGGCCACCTATCCCATCTTAAAGAGGAGGCAATGTGGAAATTTAGGGATGAACTTGAAATAGATGATGCTTTTCTAGATAAGCGGATCTTGGCATCATCTCAAGAATTATTCCCCCTAGTTTTCTGATTTAGCCAACTATTTGGTAAGTGATCTTATCCCCAAAAGGCTTATTATTTCAGCAACGTAAACGGTTCATGCATGAGATAAGAAAGTTTTTGGAGAATGAGCCTTATCTATTTTGGGTATGTACAGATGGAGTTATTTGATGGTGTATTCCTGAGGTGGAGATGATGAGCATCCTTGAGTCTTGTCATTCTTTACCAATTGGGGGTCATCATGGTGGTACCTGTACAACTCATAAAATTCTACAGTGTGGGTACTATTGGCTGAATATTTACAAAGATGTTTATGATTTTTCTTGAGCCTGTGATTAGGATTAGCGGAAATGTAATATTTTGCGGAAACATGAGCTCTCCATGACACCTGTCTTAGAGTTAGAGTTGTTTGATATGTAGGGAATTAATTTCATGGGTCCATTTATGAGTTCTTATGGGATGAACTATATACTAGTGGTAGTCAACTATGTTTCAAATAGGTGGATCCAGTTGCGCTTCCCAATAATGAGGGTCAAAGTGTCACTGCATTCTTGAATAAGAAGATCTCTACTCGATTTGGCACCCCATGTGCTATTATTAGTGATAGTGGGTTTCACTTTTGTAATCATCTATTCAAGGCTCTGCTCAAAAAATTGGTGTGAAGAACAAGGTGGCAACACCTTACCATCCGCAGATAAGTGGATACGTAGAGGTCTCCCATCGTTAGATCAAGTCCATATTGGAGAAGACTGTGAATGCCAACAATACTGAGTGGTTAAGAAAGTTATAGATGCACTTTGTGCCTACCAAACAACTTTTAAGAGCCCCATAAATGCCTCTACATATCATCTTGGGTATAGAAAGGCATTCCACTTGCCAGTTGAACTTGAGCACAAGGCACTATGGGCATTGAAAAAGCTGAATTTTTAGTAGTGCGATATAACAAATTTGAGGAAGAGCAAGGAGAATGAGTTGGATGAATTTTGGCTCCGAGCTTATGAGTGCTCAGCTTTTTACAAGGATAATGTGAAGTTGTATTATGACAATAAAGAATGATAAAATGGTGTTTGATCCTGGTGATATAGTCCTTTTGTATAATTTAAGACTTTGCTTGTTTCCTAGCAAGTTGAAGTCTCTGTGGTATAGAACATTTGTTGTGCTTAGAGTGTTGTACTATTGATTTGAAGCGAGATGGTGAAGCCCCATTTAAGGTGAATGGGCAATGTGTTAAGCACTATATGGAAAGCAATGATGAAGTGAAAGTTTATGTTGATGTAAGCCTTGGCAAAGTCTGAGTAGCCAAGGAAATTGAGTCATGTCACATCTTTAAATTAAGAATTTCATACGAGGCAACCCATGGGCTTATTGGTGAAGTCTGTGTATCCAACATAGCCACATCATGTTGTGATGTTAAATCAAGCACTAGTTGAGAGGCAACCCAATATTTTAGTGTTCACTTTATTTTTGTTTGGAGGTTTAAAGCATGGGAAAACACCTGGAAGCTAGTAAAAATTGCAAAATTCTGTTAATTACAGGTAAAGGGACTTATTAACCCACTCACAGGGGTCGTAAGTCCACCTATGCTAGCTAAGTGGTGCAGTAAGTGTCAGAGTGAGAATTTAAGGATTTTAGGGTCTCTGAAGTTGTACTTACGAACTCACTAACAGGGGTCATAAATACAACCTTCGACCCCATAAGTGGAGTCAATGAAATTAAAGTAATAAAGCAGATATTGAGGGGTCACTTACGGTGGCCCACTTACAGGCCGTAAGTGGCCTCATAAGTGGATAAGCTTTTCGGGTTCTAAAATTTTGAAATCTAGATAGGACCCAAGTGGATCCAACTCGATCAGGCGTACCAACATGTTTAAAGACCCCAAATCCAATTCATATACGCCACTTTCTCAAATTTTCTTATTTCCCACTTAAATTCAAATTCTCCACCTCCCTCTTAATCAATAAAATAAGAGAAATCCCTCAAAAATCATGGTACTAAAAGTTTACATGGCACGCATATTCATCCTAGTAGTGTTAAAAGTTCACATTGTTCTTCTACTTCTAAGTCTCTTCAAATCCAAGTAATAGTTTTGGATCAAACTCTAGTGAAAACATGCTCTTCATGTTTGAAGTTGACAAATAATGCTTGATATAGCCTGAATTTAATATTTCATGATCAACTCTAAAATTTATGGAGAATAAATTGGTATTAGTTAAACTTGTGTAAGATTTATATTTGAGAATACCTGTGCTGATATCATATATGGAAGTAGAAGTTGAATAGTGTAGGGGACTCCCTAAAATACTTATAAAATACCTTTTAACTTTAATTGGTATATGTTTTAGTGTCCGAAATTGGACTTAGAATTGAAAAAACTACATTGTGTGGGATGAAAATTTAGAAAAAATTTGAAGTACCCTGAGGAGAGCACTTACGGCCGGTGTAAGTAGAACTTATGGGTCGTAAGTGCCCTCGTAGGTGTCAGATCTAAATCCCTAAAACTTTAGGGATTTATCTAACACTTATGAGGGCACCTACAACCCACGTAAGTGGCACTTACGACCCATAAATGGGGTTGTAGATGCCATACCCTGTGTAGTTTGATTTTTTCAACATTTCTTGATCCTTGTCTATGTTTCAAGAACTAAAAACTACTTTTTTAGGTACATTGGCACCAAAAGCTGAACAAAAGAAGAGTGTACAGTTGAGACTCTTATATGAGTCTCCTGAGAGGAGTGGCTTAGTAGAGAAGTACCCGGTGAGCCTAGACAAACCATTGGTCCTAAGACAGACTAGGGATACATCTCAGAGACAGGCTCTAGCTGTAACAGTTGCAGCTAAGTTGGGTGTTCAGCCCACGCAGTCCCCAAAAGCACCACAAGCAGGGGCCCAACCTCCACTACCTTCGGTATTCAGGGTAGGACCTTGGATGAAGAATCCGAGCTAGACACTACCACATTCTTCCCAGTCTTAGGAGGAAGAGGATGATGGAAAGGGTGAGGTAGATTCATAGTCCAGGTCTGGGGATGAGGTTCACTATGGTTATCTAGAAGAGGATGATACACCCTATACCCAGTTTCAGGAGGTATCATAAAATGTATCTAAGTTGACAGTTACTCGGCTTCGATGCCCGTTGTAACCCAGTCTGAGGAGGGTGAAACTCAGGTACCACTTGACATTTCATCATCATCCATCAAGGATGCTCCACTGGCTGCACAGGAGGACATTTTCCTCCTATTCCACCACCTATTTCCTCAATATTTGATTCCATATATATTTCAATTGTACCTATTATCGAGGTTTCTTGCAATACATTTTTTAAAGAGATAGCTTCCTTACTTAGCAAGGTTATCTGAAGAGGAGTATTACAGCAAAGAAGAGGATTAATTTGATGGGGTTAGCAGGGGAACTAGCTCCGTAAGCCTCTTTTAATAGGTATCAGTTGGGATGGATACTCAGCCTCAAGATTAATATAGCCCGATACTAGTTTGGGATTCTTATGCTTCTTATGCGTCTACTATCTATTTGACTACCAAACCTGAGGGTAGAGAGGTTGAGAAACCACAATTGACCCATACTTTGGTCTGAGGGGTGAGTGTAGATATTTTTTAGGAGGCCATCCACCGTCCATTATTTTGGCAAGATTATATGGGACCAATATCAATACAAGAGTTTGACTTCCGCATGAGATTAACATGTGATAAGTACGCTATGAGGGATACAGAGCATTGATGAGAGCGACTTGATTTGGATAGGTAGATAGCCACTCATATTTTTGACATGGGAATTGGTGCCTTATGGATAGAGAGTAAGAGGGAGATAAAGAAGGCAGTGCTGTAATTTAATGTAAAATTTTAGTGGATCATGGTATGATTAAAGGTGAGTGTGACTTTGGTGGATAATATACTTACATGGAATAGAGCCAAATTTGTTTCCATCCTACTTTTTAGTTATGATATAGATTTTAGGGCACTGATTTTGCCCGAGATTTATGTTAGAGTATTCAGTGAGATCACCACTCTCTATTTCCCTTGTCTAATCTAACAGTTCATGATGCATCTAATGTTTCGACTATTCTTGATGACGATCATTGGATCTAGCAATGAGCACTGTATATATTAGTTTTATCAAAGATTCAGTAAACCCAATCCTTGAACAAAGAGTGTAACCGCCCCCATGTCTATTTTGATTTATTCTAAGGGAACTTTAGTTATGTCTAAGACTTTTGAGAGACCAGACATTGGTATTAATATTGAGATGGGTATGCATAGAGTTGATCCCGAGATTACTACAGGTAGGGAGGGAGCTACAAACATATCTACATGAGCAATGACTTTTACTTCTGATCTACTTGGGGCATCGACTTAACCTCTTTGACCTACAATTATTGGTTTAGTTAGCATACCCTGCGAGTTTCAATAATAACTTGTTCAGCAAAAAGATAAAGAGACAACTCACGTCACTCAGATAGAGTCTTACTTGGCTGGACTTTATGGATAGATTAGGCCTTGGGTTTGGACTACAATTGAGACATTTGTGGCCCAATTTATGAAAAGGATGAGGGAAAAGATAACAGAGTATATGAGGGTGCTTCATGCTATGATTGATAACTTTGAGGCTAGGATGACTGCTCGATTGACTGAGGTCCAGTCTCTTGATTTGTCTAGCTTTTATGAGAAGATGGGTACATTATGCACTGAGGTGTGATTACTGATAGAGATCCACGTTCCAATCATTCCTCCGATCATCCCATCTTTCACACAAACATTTTCTCTACCTCTTCCTATGAGATTTGATTTGTTTGAAAATAAGGATATGATCCTGATGGTTGGGACTAAGCGAAGTCGAGAGGAGGAGCTATAGGACCAAACCACGCCATTTGACCAGGCCCTAAAAAGGAAACTATCGATTCTAGGGTGTCCCAAACATTTTATGAGGGGAGATGAGCTGAGGTAGCATAAGGCTCATCTTCTAGTCATGCCCCACCACCAGCTCAATAAGATGAGCCATAAGATACACCAGATGGGGGAGAGTCTACTACAGACGTATAAAACGTCCTAAGTATGTCTCCATTCCCTTTTTTAAATTGTAGCCATGCATTGAGGGTTTTTCTCACCATGTTTCTTTTCCTGTTGGTTGCACTATCATATTAGAATTAGCATGTTTAGATTATTTTATGTTTGTGTCATAGATGTGTAATGTATTGTTTGTGTTTTATTTGGAGAATAATTAGGAACCTAAGGAAAGTTGACATATTCTATTTATTTTAAGTGTTTCTGAAAATTTAATACCTTTCCAAAATGTAGTGTTAACTGTGGGATGTGAATATATGTGTGACTATTATAAATCTTATTATGGCATAGGATTAGGGAAAAAATAATCATAGCTTAGCATTTGCATGAATTGGATAGGTAGTATTTGGTAATATAACCCTAGATCTTGTGTGTGTATGATAATTAGTTTTCTTGGCACATTTAGTCTAGAACTTGTCTGGTTAGTCTTGCCTTAGTTGTAGGATAGTTGGTTAGGATGTGATCATAGACCATTTTTTAATTTAGTCCACTCTTAGCCTAAATGACCATCAAAATGTCCCCAATTTGAGCCTATATAGACCTATTTTATTGTTTTCACCTTTCACCTTCTTAGTTTAGTTATAATAAACCTATTTCGACCCTGGTCCCTCCTTGGACATTGTGTACCTCAACTCAGGCAAACTGCCTAAGTTGAGGGTGGCTATCATAGGGATGCATAGTTCAAATTAGGTATGAAGAAGGGTTTGAATACGAGAAAAAAGTAGGGTTGTGTGTGGTAGAAGAAAAAAGTGAAGAAGAAAAACTGAGAATAAAAGAAACTGCACCCAACCTGAATAAGCAATAAAAGAGAAAAAGGGAGGAATAAATAAAAAATTATGGTCGAAAAGTGGACCCCAAAAGTAATTGTAGTGTCAAGGAGGGTTAGTTACTAATCCCCAAATGTGTCATACCAGGCCCCAAACCTACGTTACAAACCATATAAAGTCCTATAGTGATCCAAATTCTACTGTCCAAAAAAACTAAAGTAAAGAAAATAAGGGCAAGCTTATGGTATTCTATGAACATTGATTAGAACTTCTTTTGTGAGTGTGAGTATATCATTATCATCCCCGTATTGACATGTATGATTTTACGAAGAGAATGAAACTTTTTTATTGTGGGGTACATGGGTTGTGTTACAAGCTGCTTATATGTACAGGTAGTGTAACTTGTACATTTTCTTGGTATTTTGTTGATAATGTAATGTCGTAGCTTGATTATTTTGTATCACATTTGTTGTGCTACATAGATCCACACAGTAGTTTTGAAAAATTAGAAATAGAAGGGGTGATGTTTTTTAGTTGAAATTGAGTTGTCTGTCGTAGGTACCTTAGGTTTCTCTTAGTTAAGCGTCTACATATTGTTTTGTTATATGTTTATTACATTAGGACATATAAACTTTCTAAATTGAGGGTGTTGATGTGCCATAGTTTCATGGAACTTTTGATGCTTAAAATCGGAGAATATGCAAGTACTTAGGTTTGTTTTGTTAGATATGATGTGTTTTTGTGTTTATTTCGTAGAAAACCATGTTTTGGAGCTAAAAGGATGAAAAAGAATTGAAGTGTGCAGAAGGCCTCACTTACGGGCCGTAAGTTTCACTTACGGCCACCGTTAGTGGCCTCATAAATATCTGAGCAAATTGTTCTGAGGTTCCAAAAGTTGAAGATTTTTCTCTGAGAGTGGTGACACCCACTTATGGGGAAAAAGTACCACTTACACACCTCTTAAGTACCTTCGTGGGTAGATTTTTGCAGCATGCTACATTGTCTGACACTTACAACCAACCAAGGGGTTCGTAAGTACCACTTACGACCCGTAAGTGGGTCCATAAGTGGTTACCAGTCTAGTTTTCCCTATTTATTTTGGTTGGGATTTTTAGGGCGCTGATGTATTCTATAAATACCCTTTGATGTTTTTTTAATAGTTTACACAATCTTTGCATTCACAATATTATGTCAATTTTGAGATTTGACTTTTGATCTTGGAATCCATTATTCTTGGTTTTACTGTTGAATATTATTTTGAGATTTTGGATTTTGTTCTTAAATTATTGTAAGATTATTCATATGCTTTCTTTGATGAATTCTATGGATGTTCTTGCAAACATGAGCAGCTAAACCACCTAACTAGGGTTGTGGGTACCCTAGCGGAATAATGAAGTAGAGGAAGTGTGACGTCCTTCTAAATCATTGTTTATACATGTATTGCGATCATCTTCAGCTTGATTGATTTCTTAGGTACTACAGAAGTTAAGAACTTGCATGTATTTGAGATCATCTTCACAAGAGAAAATTGAGATTAGGAAAAAAACATCACAAAAGTAATTCAAGGATACCAACCCTCATTTAATTAACTTTACACTAAAATAGTATTAGTTAAACTAGGATCCAAGATAAGGGTTAGTAAGGCAACACTCTGAGACTCACAAGGTGAAAAGTGAAATTTACCAAAGGCATCCACAAGACAGTTGGTGATATATACCTTGTTAGATTCTACATGTTAGTCATTGAGTTAGTTTATGGAGCATGATAATCCTATGGAGTTAGAAAAATAAGGGGAACACAGTCCTAGTATTTATCTCAGATTGATTTGAACCCAACAATTCTCACAACAATTCTCCCCATTTACTTTTCTGTATTATTCCAGCTTCTTCAAAAAATTTATCAGTATTTTCGGCCTATTCCCTTGGTGTTCGGCCCTTACCTTTATTGGGTTACTATATTTAACAGCAACCGCAATATGCTTTGTTTGGAGGTATAACATGGGTAACATCAGGCATACTCAGTCTAATAAACCTTTACCCAAATTATCTTGAAGCTGAATATTTAGCTCCTTCAGCTAAGCAAGAAAGAAAGATCCATACATTAAGGTGTAATAGAAATTGGTAAAATGCCTAACTTAAGTTCAATAGCAAACTCTATCTCATGTTTAGGAGAAAGGTCAGGTAGGTCGTTAAGAATTACATCAGAAAACTTATACACTATAGGAATAGAGAAGTGAAGGACTCTGAATACTGATGTCACTAACATAATCTAGGTAAGATATACAATCCCTCAATACTAGTCTCCTATCCCAAATATAAGAAATAATCCCTATTGATGCGGGACTATAAGAACTATTCCATACAATACGGGGCATGCCTAACATAGCTAAGGTAATAGTTTTGGCAAAGAAATTCAAGACTTTATGATAGGTGGATAACTCGTCCATGCCCAAAATCACATAAAAATCAACCCTGTCTAGTACAAAAAGGTTCATAAGTGTCATGCTCCCAAACAATCATAATACATGATCTATATACTCAATCCCCTTTTAAAGAATCACACATGAGTAGCTATACGCAGAGGCATAAATAATGGCTCTCAAGACAACCCCAAAATGGTGCATAATAAAAAGAAAAATAAGAATACGTGGAGCCTCGATGAAACAAAAAAGAAGCTAGTTGATGGAAAACCAAGACTATACCTATGACAATAGCATCTGAAGCCTTCCAGCCTACTAGGAATTAAATACAAATAACCTCATCCATCTATAAACTAGATGCTTGCCCAACCACCTACCCAACCTACCTGAGGACCTCTTAGAGAACCCTAGGGACTATCCCTGCAACCTTATAGACCATCTTTTGCTAGAGGCGATACTGATCTGATCAAAATAATACTCTATGCATCTGACTTAATCATCCCATACTGTGGGCATTCTTTAGTGAAATGGCCCACAATACCACAATCATAGCATGCCTCGAGCACTTTGCTCTATTGAAAAAGTCTGTCTGATTCAAAATAGCCACCACAACTTAAAGACCTTTTTGAGTACCTATCAAAGACTGACTAATACTCTGCTTCTTAAAGTCACTATAACTAGGCTGACCTCACCTAAATTTTTTAGTGTTTCCTAAAGGCCTACTAGACTAACCTTGATGCTGATACGACTAATGCTAAGGGTACCTACCCTAAAATCCTCTATCTCTGAACTATGAGCCATTGTAGCTCCCACTGTAGCTATCCTAGTAATGAGGCCTCTTATTGCTATTCCTTGGGCCTCACAATGTAAACCTCCCATCAATATCAATGAATGATTTACCCATAACTATCAAGGTTTGAGCGGCCATATGAAGTACAAGCCACTACAATCTGATGAAATCTCAAATCTTCTCATACTCAATAGGTAGAATCATGGAGGTATGTCCGAATAATTTATGAAATCACACCTTGTACTCTGCCACTAGCATGAAAACCTTTTGCAACCTAGTGAAATCATCCTCAGGTGATCGAACATGCTATGAGGCATATGCTTTTCCAAAAAGCTTCATAGAATTAAGTCAAAGTCATAGAAAGGGATCTAGTTAGCCTGGAATCAATATATCCTCCCTACCACTGTTTGGCTTCTTAATCAAACTATAAAGTAGTGTATTCCACAGCATGTGACTTTACCAAATTTAAATTCTTCAACCACCCCTCACAACTAGTAAGGAACTTAAAAGAGTCCTTATCTCTCTACAACTCAGTGGAGCCACTCTACAAAATCAACCCATAGTTTTCTACTCCTCAACAGTCATAACTAGCTAGGCTACTTTTGATTGTGCTACTAGTGTTGGTGAAACCTCTACTCGAGGAGTTGTAGTTGCAAGTTGCACTCCCATACCACGTCTACTCAATATTGCTATCTATGTGAATGTCTATTCCTATCCTTGGGCTGGCCACTAACCATACCTAATAACTAAACTAAGGCATCATGAAGGATTATTGAAGATATAAATCTAGGTGGAGCCAAGGCTTCCCTTAACCCACTAGGCAGTTGTGCCAGTAGATTCTCCAGTGCTATCTTTGATGTGAAAGCTCCTCAGCCTAGCCTCAAGATAGGGTTGTATCTCTGGCCTGAGCTTAACCTCGAGGTTAACCTCTATCCTTGACTGATTCTTTAGGTACAAGCTCAAGGTCTCCATCATCAGCTGTTGTAACTTGTATCCTAGTTATTTGTGAAAGAGTAAAATAAATAAGAATATATAAACTAGTAGAGACACAATGCATGAAAATGAACCAAAAATGTGGGATTTTCCTAAGAATTTCCCATAGCATCCTAAAGATAGGATATAAACATCATCATATCAATCTATGGGACTCAACTAGGAATTTGCTCTTGGACCAATAATACTGGTGAACCTCATCTCTGATACTAAACTATCACGATCCAATTTATTAGGTCATGATGACACCTACTCTAATCCACCTATTGGCTTCCAATTTATTAGGTTATAATGTCACCTACTCTAACCCACCAGTAGGTAAGCCATGCCATAGCCTAGAAAGACAAGTAACGGGCTAACAAGCGGAAGCTATGAAAAGTAAGAAACACACATACAACTTAAATAATAAGCAATGAGAATAGGAATATACATAAATAAAGTTTGTTATACAAAATGAGTTTCCGCACGGTCTGGTAAGGTCAGTATATAATCCACATACCAAAATAGAGTACTAGTGTAATAACTAGAGCTATCAAAAGGGTCCAGCCTGGCCCAATCCAATCCAACCCTAGCGGGCTAAAGAGTTAAACAGGATAGATTTTAGAAAAGGGGCCTTTAAAATAGTATCTCAATCCATTCCTAGGTGGGCCACGGATAGGGATGGGTTGGCCCTTTAAAAAAAATAGGAGTAGCCCAAAACATGATAAATGAAAATATTGTAATTACTACAAGATCACCAAATTTTATGTTTTCACTTTAATATGTCACCTACTAGTTTTTAGCATGTTATAGCCATCATACTAATACCTTTAGTTGTAATTAGCTTGTGGCATGTACTGTAATAATTAGAGAAAGGGTGATTAGCTACAAATTTCATGAAAAAAATTCTAACATGGTTTAGATAATAAATACAATTATACATAAAGTATCTACATAAAAGCAGTGAAATCATAACAGAAGAGAGCCTAAATTTAAAAAATAGAATATTGTATTAAGTAAATGAAACAAGTACTAAACCATCACGAGTAAAAGAAACCTTTTGAAGTTCACAACTAAAAACAGCTTACTAGCAATTTCAAACACACACTAAGAACTTTCAAGAAGTTAGTATCAACCAAAGGATGCATAAAATTAAATAGATAGTTAGAAAAACTTGAAAAAAAAACTTAATTTCTAACAAATAAATGACCAACTTAAAAATATCTAATAATTATTTTTAAAATGTCAGCTCATGGGATGGCTTCTTAAGCTGACGGTTTAGGCCTCGGAGGTCGATAGGCTAGTTGAGGCTAGGGTTATAATCTTCATTCCTAGTGTGCTGAAAAACCTAGTCCAACCCCACTTAATTTAAGGGTTGGATTGGGTTGGCCTCACGGTCCAAGCCCATTGTGACAACTCTAATTAGGTAAGAAAAATTGGCACAATGTGACAAAATAAAGTTCAAATTCGAGAAGTGTATCCAAACCTCCTAAACTTGGCATCAAATAGACAAATTAACCTTGTTGTCCAATTTTTCAATTGCCAAAAACTATTTTCTCTCTCTCCTCTTTAAAAATTAGTAAATATTTTCTCTTTCTTACTTCAACATATTTTTTTACTTGTATTTCATAATCAATTATAACAGTAATTGTACTTTGTTGCTCTTTTTCTTTTTCCCTATTTCCATTACCCGATATTCTTTCTCACTTTCTTCATACAATCTCTTCATTAATTGTGATTCACTTCATCTCAACCCCATGAAATCTTCCATTTCTCTTTAAGCATTTCTTACTTGTCTTATTTTAACCAAAAAGTAATCTATGTTTAAGTTTTTCTCATGAAAATTATGGTCATAATTTTTGCACAATTTGATAGAAGATTGGTGTAGTGTTCCTATGTTGGTTGTTAAAAGTAATGGGTGATAAAAGTTATTGAAGAAAAGTTGGTAATAGTGTGGGTAGTGATTCTGATTTTGAAGATTACCTTTTAAAACTTTCAATTTTATCACATGTAATAATCTGAACGAATCCATTATAATCAATATATGTATTGATGGAGATTCCTTTCATTTCATAATTCACAAATTTGTTGTTATAATCCCATTTCCGTTAATGTGAATTCTAATAGGTACAGAAGTCATCTTCTCCAAATAAATTTACCCATAATCAATAACAATGTTGATTAAATCTCTTTCTTTGAATTTTCCTCTCAATTTTATAATTCATTAGAAGTTTGCAGTTGACTAAACCTTCGGAAAAGTAGAAAGCAATTGAATTTAGGATAAATATGTGTATATTCTTATCCTTAAAAAGAGGCATAACTTTTTATTAGTTGTCTAGTAATGGCAATTAGCTTAGGTCTCCTTTTTTACAATTATAATAGAGAGTGGTATATATGTCTCAATTCATCGCAAAGTAATTACAAGAAAAGAAGATATGATGGACCACATACCATGAACTGTATACATAGAACTAGGTTTATTGAGGATACTAATCCTTGCAGAGATCATTTTTGCCGATAAGAGGAGGTAATTCAAATACAATATAATGTGCACACATTATTCAATGACATAATAATAAAGTATTGATTGAGGAAAAACTCATATCATCCTAAGTAATTCTTCACCATCATTAGTATAGCTATACAACTGCTTAACGTGTTGGTAAACACAGGCAGATGCTGAAATGTATCATTTCATCAGCTCCCTCGCAATGTTAGCTAAAACATTAAACATGGCATACTAAGTTAATTAGGTCACATTTTGACATTCAAAAATAAGCATATGTTTGACGACAATTCACATCGTCTTATAGGTATTTCAAGATAATATAATATTATATAGCTGAAAAGGCAATAACTATTAAGGACGAAATTATATCTTTAGTGAAATTAACTTATGAGTAGTCCCATGTTGGTGGTTTAAGGGATGAGTGTTATTCTTAATATTATTTGGGAAATCCTACCTTTATGAGCTAGTTTTTATGGTAACAATTGTTCATTTCTTTATATAGTATTAACGCAAGACTCATCCCAATTCTTGTTTCTGATGTTGTGGCACCATGTTTAATTGTTCACACTAGTCCTTTAGGTGAGAGATGATGTGGAGAGTGTGTTGAAGCATAGGGATGCACCAACCAACAAGCGACCATCTCCCTAATACTAAGAGAAATAAATAATAAAACAGCAATCAACCAGAACATGCAAAAATAAAATGAACACAATAATTTATTTGAAAATCTCCTTGCTCAAGGGAGGTAAAACCATGGCTTGTCCTCACAAGTACTTCAATCTCTACTATAATCAAAACCCATTGATTACAGACCTTAAGAACTTAACTCTAAGTTCCACTAGCTATAATAGCTCTACTACAACCACCTCTACACTCCTCATATTTCACAATCGATTAACTCTAACTCATAGACCTTAGGTAACTCCACCTAAGAACTCTATTTCCAAAAAAAAAAGACATTATACTTATAAGATAATTAATACAATTACAAAAAAATACCTGACTCAAGAACACCTAAAACTTAAGCACACAAAGAATTGGAATTTGAGCAATAGAGAGTTTTCGCCGTTTCCAGTGATTAAACAAATTTGCAAAAACTATTTGATTGAGAAACATCCTTTTCAATTTATAGGGGTGTATAAATCAGGGTTGAATTTTTATTGGATCAGATATTTAAACAAGTATACTACACACCTGCATAGTTAGTTGCACTAGCGGACAAAACTGTGCAGAAATGTGACAATTGTACCACTTCATGATGAGCCAGGGACCTGGTCCTTTAAATGTCAACTGATCATCATCAAAATATAAGACATCAATTTTCCCCCTTTTTGATGGTAAGAAACCATAACTTCAGAGCATCAAAATTCATTTAACATCAGAGCAATCCCTATTTGTATCTATGTTCCCCCTATCGACATGTTTCATCCTAGTGTTCCCCTATCTATATTTACCCTACTTCAAATAGCACCAGGTAACCTACTGTGGTGGCAATAGTATTCTTCCTTTTGGCATCATACACAAATAGGACATCAAACTAAGAATAGAATTAGCATACATCAGTTAACTTAGGGACACTAGGGCAACACTAATATGACTGAACTACTTTAAATAAAAGAGATAGATAATACACACAAATAAGGATTCAGTCATATAAAAAAGGATGAATACCATTACAATATTCCAGGAAAATATAAATATCTAAATCTTTAAAAGCCACACAGGGATCCAGGAAAGGAAACTGACACAGGGAAAGAATATGAGGGACAGGCTTAGGTAGATGAAGGTTTTGGAGAAAGGGTATTTAGAAGTAATTCCATTCTATCACTCACAGCAGTATGAAAATCCAATGACTGCTTTGTTAGTTCCTTCACTTTAGAATTTAATTTCTAGAACTCATCAATGAGTACTGAAACCTTTTTCTTCAGATATGCATTCTCTGTACTAAGTTCTTCATTGGCACCTGGTCCCTCTGAGGAAAGTTGTTGATTCTTCAACTTCAATGTGAAGATTTTTGCATCATTAGTGGCCTTATAAAATCTCATCTCCTCCAACTCCTTACTCAAACTCTCTTAAACTACCAAAAGTTTTGATACTTGGACATGGTCCCTACTTACCTTCGACACACTTATTTTCAACCAAAGTAGTCAGGGTAAACATTTTCTTCATAGTACTAGGAGTTCCTTTTTCACACACTATTCCAAAATAAACAATTACCCTATTCAACAAATATCCATAAAGCATACCATGCCTTCCTTCTTTCTCTTATAAGACCTTGTATATATGTTGAATCATCAGTACGAGTAGACTAATCAATTCAAACTTGTTGAGATACTCCATCGCATACAGATCTACTCTAGAAGCAATAGTTCTCTTATCTGACCTTGGCAGTACAACTTTTTTACTAAACTCAACTACCAGTTGAAATTTACCCTTGAGAAAACTTTTCCTTACACCAGCCATAATGTTCCTCCCACTTTAGAAGCATCAACCATAAACTCAGTTGAGGGCTGTTATTTTTAGACATTCCTCACACCCACAATGGGAACATCTACAATTTTTCCAAGTGTTTCTTCATCTAATTTTATCTTATTCCCATAAACTAGTCTAGTCAAGAACTCCCCATATTTAGAGAATTTCATAGTGTAAAAGAACTGTCTTACTTCGGCTTCATAGACAGAAGGAACTAGTTCTTCTAAGAGATATAACCAACCCTGGTGTCTAACATACTCTACCAATTCTACTATTCTAGGTTTTTCAAAGATCTTGGAATTAATGACCCTTCCAGTTAGTACCTTTGATTTTTTAGGACTTCATTTCTCTTCTTTCTAGATATAAACATCTCTTCCTTATCTTTCTTTCTTCGTTTAGAACCACTGCTTGGTTCCTCTTTTATAGTTTTTCACTTTTTTAGGACTAGGTCCCTCAGAGACTTTCTTTTTCTTTACTGTAATATGTTTTTATTTCATTCCAGTGGGACTTCTAGACTTTGAGGCAGAGGACCTAGTCTTTTTTTCATCATGAATTTCTTTTCTCCTTTTTTTTAGTTGCAGTAATAACATCAGAATCGATCTCTTCACCTTCTCCAACTTCTATATTTTTATCCTCTACCATATTGGCATTCTTCAGTCTCTTTCTCTTAGCAGTAGATGACTTGTTAGATTTTGTTGTATCCCTTAATAACTTTTTCTCAAAACCCCTAGTTGAGTAGGTTCTAGTAACCTTCCCACCAGCATCTACCACATTTTCTTTACCCTTGTTTCCCCTCTACTTTTGTACTGACCACCTCGTGGTAATTCCTTATGATCAACCAAATTCTCCTCATTTAGAGGCTGCACAAACTCCCTAAATTTAGTATCATCACCTATATTTTCACCAAATGCTTACTCCTCTAAACTAAAGAAACTTTCTCTAGGGTTGTTAGCAAGTAGGATTAAATTTTTAGCCACCCTATCCTCACTGCTAGAAAGATATGATATTTTCACTGGGATTTCTTCATCAAATAGTTGAGAAAATATGGGATTTAACTTTGAAGGAGTTGGGGAACTAGTTACATTTAGGGATTTAGAGGGATCAGTTCTTTTGGGTTTTTCTAAGTAGAGGGAAATTTGAGAAACTTCAGACTCAATAGATGAACCAAAGGCTTGATTTTGGTCCACTACTATGGCTGAATCTACAGGGATATCCATGGTTTCTGAATTTTCTTTTGTGATGGGTTCATTTAAAAGATCAAGAATTTTAAGGAAAGATATAGAGGGTGGATAAACTCAGATTCTTGAGGAGTATTTGAAGAAGAATCTTCTATAATTTTGGACATTAATGGAGCAAGATTTTTGGATTCAAGATTTTCTGACTGGACTAATGAGGCTTGAACATTTTCAAAGTTTTTGTGGTGCTTAAGGGAGTACGAATTTTATCTATTTGAAGCTTTTATCAGCGAGTGAATGGGTACAAAAGCTTATTTTAGAGAAGAAAAGTTTTAAAGAAGAGGATTTGAGAATGAATTTAAAAGACAATAGGAGAGAAAGGATTTGATTTAGTATTTAAGGGCACTAACCATTGTCACGTTGGGATCTTTTATAGAAAATGATGTGTCTGTTCCTAATAAGTGCACACTTCACCTTTACAGGGATTGACCACTTTTACGTAGAGATAGAAAAAGATGTGGCTTTTTAAGACAACATGTACACTTTCTTCCACATATTGAGTCCTTTTTTTGCAAACCCTTTATGCTTTACTTGTTGAGGAGTAGCCCACAAAAGTTGTTTCACCACTTTTAGAGTTAAATTTTTCAAGCTCATTCTTTCCATTGTTTAGAATAGAACATTTGCATCTTAAGGGTTTGAAATAGTCAAGCTTAGGATTTTTGCAGAACAAAAGCTTATATAGGGTTTTGTTCAAGATATATTTCATCAGACACCTATTAGTCACACAACAGGTAGTGTTGACAGCTCCAGCCCAGAAGCCTCTTGGAAGCCCACTATCAATTAGCGTAGTCCTGACAATCTCAATGAGAGACTTGCTTTTTCTTTCAGCAACTCCATTTTGTTGAAGAGTCCTACGAGCATAGAAATTATGACCGATTCCATTTTTAGCATAAAATTCTGCAGCTTAGGAGTTTTCAAACTTGGTTCCATGATCAGATCTAAATCCAACATTTTTTAGTTTAGCTTCAGTTGGATTAACTTGGTAAAAACCAAAATAATAGCACAGGTCTCATATTTAGTTCTCAAGAACACAGACCAGGTAAACCTGGAATATTTATCCACAATGGAAAACACATACCTCTTCCCACCTCTACTTTGGACTTTAATCGGGCCACACAAGTCCATATCCAGCAACCCAAGAGGTCTAGAGGTGCTAACCTACTTTTTTCTTTTTAAAGAAAGATTTATTTTTTTCCTTTGACACAAGTATCACAAACCTTATTATATAAAAACTAAAACTTTGGTACACCACAGACCAGGTCCTTTGAAATCAACTTATTTAACAAGGGGGAACTTACATGTCCTAGTTTTCCATGCCACATATCAGCATTTTCACCTTGAGAACTTAAGCAGATTAATTCACAGTCAACTATAAAGTCCAGATCAGCTACATACATATTTTTGTACCTTTCATCTCATATAATAACTCTTCCATACTTTAGGCTTGCACAGTACATCCATCAGATAAGAACTTCATCTTATTACCTTTGTCATAGATCTGAGATACACTCAAAAGACTATACTTAAGACTAGTCACATAATACATATCTACTATTGCATGATCAATAGACTTTCTAATCTTTTCAATACAATGAATATAAATTTGTTTTACCATTTCTAAATGACACACCTCCACCATAAAGTATCTTGAGTGAGGAAAAATAGTCAGTCCTCCCAATTGTATGCTTTGAGCTTCCACTATTCATGTGCCAGTTTTGACTTCCTTTCCTTACTCCTAAATATAAGCAAAGGTATTTGTTAGGTTTGGAAACCCACTAAAGTTTGAGTTCCTGAAAATAAGACAAAGGAGTGATCAAATCCTTTTTTGTCCTCCTGAGCAAATTGTTCTTATTCAAAATTCTTAATTGTTTAGGTCCCTTGGGATGAGACTTGTCATGCTAAATGTGTCTAGAACATTTCATTCAAATCCTAAACCAATTTTGACAATTCTTATTCAAGTTACCATCCTTTCCACAGTGTGTACAAACAGAACTATATACCTTGTTTTTAGAAATAGGAGCATGCTTGCCTTATGAACCAAAAGAATAAGTTCTATCCTAATATCCAAGGCCTCTACCATTATTGATTCCCTGACTGGTTAGATTAGAATGGATTTGTAAAGCTATGGTCCATTTTAGATATTTGTTAAGATTTCCTCTTATGCGGACCAGGTCTATTTGTAGTTCCTCATTCTTATGAAGAGCACCCATGAGCTTGTTTTAGAATCCTTCAATTTTTGTTCAAGCTCAATTAGAAGCCCTGAGGCTTTTTTTTTTCTTTACCATCAGACTCATCTATCTTTTTCAGTTGATTAATTAGATTCATCAGATTTTAATTTTGAGGATTGTTCCTCTATTTCATACAACTGGAGTGTAAAAGCAATTAATTCAAGCTCTAGATTTTCTATTTTCTCTTATAGAGAATTTTTCTTAGCAGTCAGTTCACATACAGAATCAATCAACACATTTTTCAAGCTTCATTATCTTCTTAGCAGAATAATTGTCTAAATTTTCCTTACTATTAGAGAGAGTAACCTCGTTTTCATCTTTATCTTCTAATATTTCCATGGAAGACAATAAAGAATCATAGGTGATTTCACTATCTTCCACTTCTAACCTTGAGACATCTACAGTATTTTCAGCTTCATCGAATTTACTGTAAGTATCTCCCCATACTGCTAAAGCCTATTTTACTGCATAATCAGCAACAACCTTTCTTCTTAACTATTTAGGAACCTGGTCCATATTTTTCTCTTTGTCACCTCCCGATTTTAGATAATCCTAATAGTCCATTTTATGAAGTGAGTAATCTTTGATGAAATTCCCAAGTTTCCCATATTTATGGCAGACTTCAACAACATCACTCTTTTTTGTTGTTGTTTTCTCTCTTTTGAAACTGAACACTTTTATTCATTTCTCTCATTATCCTTTTGGCTAAATAAGCAAGATTAGTGTCCTCCTCTCTTGAATCATACTTTGAGTCCTTCAATGCTAGAGACTTTTTCTTTTTAACTCTTTTTTTTTTCTTAGCCTTTACATTTCTTGAGTTCACGAGTCTTTAGATTTCCAATCAGTTCATCCATAGTGAGAGTCTTCAAATTTCTTGCCTCATTTATAACATCAACTTTTCTTTCCAAAGATTTTGGAAAAACTCCTAGGATTTTCCTTACCTGCTTATGCAAAGGTATAGCCTCACCGAATAGTGCAAGACATTTGTAATAGAGGTAAACCTTGTATGTATTTCATGAATGGTTTATCCTTCTTTTATGGAGAAAGCTTCATATTAAGTAGTCAACATATCTATTTTAGAATCCTTCACATATGTAGTGCCTTAATGAGCTATTCTCAGTAGTCCCAGATTTGTTTTAGAATTTTCACAAGTAGAGATTTGATTATACTCTTCAGGTCCAATTCCACATACAATAAATTTTTTTCCTTAAAATTCTTCTATATTTTCTTACAATCTTAATCATTGTATTCTCTCTTGGTTTTGACAACCATTCTTGTTATGTCTCCTTCCTTGACCTCCTTAATAAGCAAATGAGGACCACCAAGTATCACATCCATTAGCTCAGTGTCCTCAGCGATAATGAAGTTATATATTTCTCCTTCCTCCAAATTAGGTAGAGTAGTCATGATCAAGAAAACAATCTAGGTATTAACCTTTTAAAGTATCCTTGCTCTAATACCAATTGTTGAAATGGGGGGTGCTTTAACCAACAAGAGACGAGGTCCCTAATACTAAAAAAAATAAACAATAAAATTGTAATCAACCAGAATATGTAGAAATTAAATAAACACAGTGGCTTACGTGGAAACCTTCATGCTCAAGGGAGGAAAAACCATGCCTTGACCTCACAATCACTTCAATCTCCACTATAATCAAACTCATTTATTACAGACTCTAAGATCTTAACTCTAAGTTCCATTAGTTTTAATAGATCTAATACAACTACCTTTACATTCCTCAAGCACTTCACAATCGAATAACTCTAATCGATGGAGCTTAGGTAACTCATCCTAAGAACTCTACTACAATAGAAAATAAATTACTCTTATAACATGAATAGTAGAATTATAAATCAAGATTTGACACAAGAACACCTAAACCTTAAGCACACAAGGAATTAAAACTTGGGCAATAAAGAGTTTTTGCAATTTCCAGTGATTCATCACATTTTCAAAAACTATTTGATTGAGAAGTATCTTTTTCTATTTATAGGGGTGTATAAATCAGGGCTGAATTTTGATTGGACCAGATGTCTAGTCGGGTACACTGCACACCTGCACAGTTAGCTGCACTAGAGGACAAAACTATGCTGAGATGTGATAGTTTTACCACTTCATGATGAGCCAGGGACCTGGTCCTTTAAATGTTAATTGATCATCATTAAAACATGAAACATCAGAGTGTCACGTTGATGGTTTAAGGGATGAGTGGTTTATTTAATGTGGCATGAACGGTCCTCCCATCATGATCTAGTCTTTATGTTTAATTAGGCCCAAAATCAATTCTTATACAAAACTAGGATAGATTTTGATAGAATGTCGTTATTCCTTTTATTTCTTTGAAATTTTTTGACATCTTCCATGGTTTTGATTAATTTTTGTTTTCTTTTGGTGGAGAATGGGGAAAGACATGTGTAAAGGTTAAAAATTCTCCTCTTTATGTCTAAATAAGGACATACCAATGTAAAATTAATTAAACGAGACAAGTTATAAATTCATGCATTTTGTTTTAGGTTCTTCAGTTAGTGAAAGGGCAAAATAATACTAGTACATACCAACCTCATTATTATTTAAGTTAAAGAAGTCATGATTGTCCATCATCTATTCCACGGCAACATAGACAACCTTCTTAATATTTTTCCCTTGGTATGCACCAAAAACCTCATCATAAGCTTTACTAAGTGGAGTAACTAGAGAATTTCCCTTGTCATATTGACCATTAAGGATGTTAATATGCTTAATCACAAGAAATTACTGTGGTCCATTATAATTATTTACTTAGCATCTTACCTGGACATATAATTTGAAGAGCTAATAGATTTGAAATTTTAAAATTTTGTTTAAGAATATAACTTCTCTTTTTCATCCTTATTCTGCAACTTACTCTCTTGAAAGGATTTCCTGTGTCAAGATTATACTCTCACACATAATTCTCATAGTTGAAGAGAGAAAAATAGGAGTGGGAAGGAAGGCATAGATCATTTGCATTGATAAGAATGGTAATCTTAGTTGAAAAACTTGAACTTCTAAATGACTTAGTATCTATATACAAAGTTGAACCAAGTTTCTAGAATCTTCTAAAAGCTACCTATCTATCACTCTCTTAGCTGGCTGAGCTGGAAAGTTGTTACAACTAAATTGACTAATCCAGTTGTACACCTAGACAATGCAATAATAAATAATCCAACAAAAAGTAAAAAACTACTAACTAATTTCACAAACACTAACTTGGTCTAATAATCTCAACCCTCCCCCTCAAGCTGAAGGGTACTAGATGGTAAGCACACCAAGCTTTCCAAGGAGATGAGAATGTTGCTCATGACTAAAAATCTTGGTCAATATATCTTCCACCTAATGTTGTGTAGGAACATACATAGTCTTGACTAGTCCAGACCTAATCTTGTCTCTAATGAAATGACAATCAATCTCTATATTCTTAGTTTTTCATAAAATATAGGATTGGTTGCCAACTAAATAATAATTTATCACTCAACACTATGATAGGCTTGTTAATAGAAACTCCTAAATATGAGAACAAGCCTTCCAACTAGGTTACTTCAACTACTCCTAAAGCCATTCTTCTATATTCATCTTTAGCTGAGCTTATATAGATTGTATGTTGCTTCTTTGATTTCCATGACACCAATGTCTCACCAATCAAATAACCAGTGATAGACCTCCTAGTATTTGGACATGTTATCTAATTAGCATCACACCAACAAGTTATGTTTGTAGTGCCTTGAGTCTTCATTTAAATAGCCTATCCTACTGAGCCTTTCAAGTATCTAACAACTCTATGTGTTTCCTCATAATGTGATTTTTTAGGCATTTGCATAAATTAGCTCAGGGTATGAACTGCATAGCTAATGTCAGGTCTGGTAATTGTGGCATACATGAGTTTGTCACTAGTCTTTGATAAAAAGAAGTATCTTTTAGAACTATATCATTTTCTATACCTAAAACTTTATCAAACTCTGCAAATGTCAGTTTAGTATTGGACTCCAAATGAATGAGTGTAGGCTTTGCGCCAACAAGGCCAGTTTCTAAGACCAATTCTGGAAAGTACTTCCATTGATTCAAAATGCCTTGTTTTGATCTTAATATCTCAATACATAAAAAATATTTAAGCTCAACCAGGTCCTTGAGCTTGAACTATTGATGTAGTGTTTCCTTATCATATGTAATCATGGACTCATTATCTCCAGTAATGAGCAAGTCATCTATATAACTAGTCCATACTGCTTTTTCAATATAAGAGTAGTCAGATGTACTCTAAGTAATACCAACCTTTAGCAAGGATGAAGAAAGATTAATGTTCCACTGCATTAAGGCTTTTTTATGCTCATATAATTACTTAAGTAACTTGCATACTTTGTGTTGTCCCTTTTTCTAGAAGCCTTCAAACATTTTCATATAGACTTCCTCGTCTAGATCACCCTGCAGAAAGGAATTATACATATCTATTTGGTAATAATACCATCTTTTAAGACTGCTAAAGCTATGATAAACCTGAAAGTTACCATTTTGGCAACAAGTGAAAAGGTATCATAATAGTCTAAACCATTTTGATGACTACAGCCCTTGGCTACTAGTCTGGCTTTGAACCTTTCAACATCACCATTTGCTTTGTACTTAATTTTTTCTCCCTTCTTGACCCTATGGAATTCTTCCCTGGTGGTAGGTCCACTACATCCCATGTATGATTATTTTCAATAGCTTAAACCTCCAACTTCATGGCTTGAGTAGATCTCTCATTTGAAAAAACCTTATTGAACCTTTGTCCCTCCACTAGAGCTGAAAAATTTCTCGTATAACATTGATATATAAGTGAAGTTTTATCATGAGATAGATAATTGAAATGAGATATCTTGTTCCCTTCTTCTTTCTTGTTGTAGCATAGTCGTTCAACCAAATAAGTTCTTTAGTTACTCTAGTAGTTCTTCTAAGTGAAAGCTGAGAGTCACTAGTTTCTGTGTTGGCTGGCATAGAAATGTATAGTTTCACTTGTGGCAATAATTCAGTAAAGTGATCAAGTTCTGCATTATCTTGAACCAATTCCTGTGTATCTTCTGTACCTTTATTTTCAGGTGTATCTAAGTTTGTCTCACTGTTGTTATCTTTATGTAACTGCAAAAATTCTATTGTGTTGTCATCGTATTGTTTAGTGGCAAATAGAAATACATCCTCTTTAAACATAACATCTCTGCATACAAAAACCTGTTGGTGTTTAAGTCAATTTACAAATAGCCTTTTTGTGAGGTAGGATATCCCATCCATACTACAGGTCTTACTCTTTCTAAAAATTTGTCTCCGTTAGGTAATACTAAGGCATAGCATAAAAAACTAATCACCCTTAAATGCACTAAGGAATGAACCCTAGAGAACAACATTTCTTAAGGATGTTTACCATCAATAGATGATAATGGTAATCTATTTATCAAATACTCTATAGTTTGAACAAGTATTCCCTAGAATCTGATAGGTATGTAAGACTGGAATCTAATGGCTCTAGCAATGTTTAAAATTTGGCTGTGTTTTCTTTCAATCACACCATTTTGTTGTGGCGCATAAGGAAAACTACTTTGATGTCTGATACCTAAAGAAGTAAATAAGTTTGAGAATTTTGAGTTGAAAAAACTCTATCCTATTGTGTGACCTTATGGTCTTGACATTACTCCCAAACTGAGTCTTTATCATTATTAAGAAACCTTTAAGAGCCATGATAGTTTCTGATTTCAATTGCAATAAATGTACTCAAGTGTATCTGTTGTAATTATCCACAATTTTTAAGAAATAGAACTTTTCATCAGATGTTGGGAACTTATAAGGTTCATAAAGATCCATATGTTCAATGTCAAAGCAAGCAGTAGATCTAGTCTCACTATTAGGAAATGTTAACCTGGTCTGTTCGGCCAATTAACATACCTGACATTTATTAAGTAACTCTATGTCTTTATTATGATGTAAAATATCTAAGTACTTCAATACTCAAATAGATGTATGTCCAAGCCTTCTATGCCAAAGATTGATGTCCATCAAAGAAATTTCTGCAACCAAATTTCCTTGCTAAATGGAATGAACTTTTCTAGCATAATATATAAGTTAAAGAATTTCTCATGCATTTGAACTAGGACTTCTCCTAATGAAACTCAATTAAAATCATACATAACCCCAAAATACATGGATAATCAGGTGAAATAATGATGGGATCCAAGGTCAATTTCTCCTTCAGACACACAAATGCCTTTACACATGTCTCATCAAACATAAAATCCGCCTCCTTCTTAAATTACAATTTTGATAAGCCACTATCTCCATATTTACTTCTCAGGATATACAATCCTTATCTTTATTTTCCAATCCCTCACCCTGCCATTGTAAAGGTCCTGGAATACTATATAAGTTTGGGTAAAAGGATACAAAACAAGATAGTTCTCTAGTGATCTTGGACACTGACAACAAGTTGAGCTTGAAGTTAGGGAAAAATAACATATCTTTCATGGTTGCATCTTGAAAATCATAGCTTCACCAATAGTCGCAACACTATTAGGTAGATTTACCTTATCCATTCCTGGCCTAACTACCTTATTGGCTGATAACATAGTTTCATTGGTAGTTATATGATGAGTAGTGCCAGAGTCTACTATCCATTGTTGTGACTTAAACATGCAACTATACTTGACATGTTTTCTTGATTCACATCTTGGGAATCCTCGTTCAAATTGTCCATGATCTACTTATACTCTCCATCAGTGAAGACTTGACCCTTGACTAAAGTAGCATTGTTGATTTCTTTACTGCCCTCATGACTAGTTGAGTCATGTTGCCCTGTATTAGTAAAGTTAGTTTGTGAATTAAATTTACCTGCATAATGATTTTGTCCATTATTTCTTCCAAATACTTAACTATATCCTCTTGAACCTCCATTATTGTAATTGTTCTTCTTCCATTAATTCCAATTATTTGGATAGCCCATCAGCTTGTAGAAAATTTTCTCTAGTATGTCTATTAATATGGCAATAGTCACATTTTATTCCTTTGTATCCTTGATATGCATTACTTATACTCAGTCCTCTATTCACCTACATTGAAATAGGATTTTTCTTCTTAGTATATCAACTCTACAAGTCAAATGATGCATTTCATCCTCCATTATCATGGCATATGCCTGATTAAGTGTAGGTGTAATACCTTTAAGCAAAATCTATCTCCTAGCTGAGTCATATGAGTAATTTAAACCACTTAAAAACTGAATTTACCTTAATTCATACGAGTGATCTGCATAGTTTTTGACTTTCGACAATTACATGATGGTGTTGGCACAACTGCATCATATTCATTCCACAGATTTTTCAAGTTTGTGAAGTAAGTTGCCACAGAATCAGTTCTTTGTGTGAAATTGTTGATTTTCCTGTGTAATTAATACAAACACATTCTATTTACCTATCAAATATCTCCCTCAAATTCTCCCATACTTTGAATGCACTTGTTGCATACATAATTCCAGATAACAACTTTACACTGACAAAGCTCATCAACCAAGAGAGCACAATTGCATTACATGTTTCCCACTGTTCATGCAATTCTTCTCTATAATTGTCCTTACTTCATGCCCCAGTTACAAATCCTAATTCCTCTTTCATAGAAAAGAAATTCACATTGAATGACTCCACACTCCAGAATTCTCTGAGCTAGTGAGTTTGATAGGAATCAATATAGCACCAAAAACTTCTAATGCTCCTATATATAATGGATCATTAGAATATATCTTAGGTACCATTTATTCATCAAAAAATAGCTAAATTCTACAATGATCTAAGCCATACTTCAATGATCTAAGTAATCAATACAATGGCAAGGAAAATATCTTAAATAATTATAATCGAAATAGAGATCTAACCAATTGATACTTTAGCTAAGAACTCAGAGATCTAAACTCTTCTTATGCTGAATATTGATCAACATTGTATCTACAATAATCTGGATGCTCTTATACCATGTCAAAATTATGCCCACACACAAAATACCATGTCAAAATGATGCCCACACACAAAATTCTCATAGCTGAAGAGAAAAAACATGAGTGAGAAGAAAGGCAAAGATTATTTATATTGATATGAATGGAAATTATAGTTGCAAATTTTGAACTTCTAAGTGACTTAGTAGCTATATATAGAGTTGAAATAAGTCTCTAGAATCTTCTAGAAGCTACCTAGCTATCACTCTCTTATTTGGCTGAGCTAGCAAGTTGTTACAACCAACATGACAAATCCAGTTGTAGACTTGGACAACGTAATAGTAACTAATCCAATGAAACAGTAAAAAGTCCTAACTAATTTCTCTAACACTAACTTGGTCTAATAATCTCAACATCCAAAATGCCTTTAGTAGATCTGCTTTGCGCTTCATCTTGAAATAGAATCTTGTATGCTATTGTTATCTTTTGCCTAACCATTTAATCTCATAATCCAGCATAACCTCCACCATATTGTATCACCAGGAAGCTTTTTATAGATCACTGGCCTAGCAATAGAAAATATGTTAGATATATATATATATTTTGAAGAATAATAAATTAAACTACCTAATTAATTAAGGGAAAGCTGGACTTTTGTTCCAATAAACTATTGAATTAGTTTAATTATAGACTCTGATAAAGGAATGAGTCTTAAAAAGAATGTTAGTATGCCATATAGTTGTGTGACATCTTAGATTTAAAACATATTAATTTTGACTATTGATATCCATAATAAGGGATACTTGCTGATAATACCTTCTCAAGTGAAATAAGTTGACTGACTAATCAAGTTATAATCAAAGTAATTCTTTAGTTTAGGAAATGAGTAGCGATCTATTTTTTTAATATTATTTATAGAATCCAAGGCAGTTATCAAGATATAATAGTTTCCTCATTTTTAGGAGTTTTTTCATTGGTAATTCAAATCTACAGTCTAATGTCAAAAGTGAAAAGTGTTCACCTATGTAATCCTCTCTCTTGATCAAGATATGGTAGTTCAATTCCCAAAGAGAAAAACAAAAAAGGAAACTATATCCTTGCCTATAAAGGTTAATTAATTTGAAATATTATTTTGGACTTCTATGGAAGCTAACTTGAATTTACTTGGAAAGGAGAATATAAACTGGGCTACAAGGATACATGCAGCAATAACCAGCTGAAGGTCTACTGTAAGGTTCTCAGGTCATATAGCATTCTCAAGTTATTCCATCACTCTCGCTATGCCTCTTATAGGATTGGCTTTCCCAGTCGTGGAATATGTTTGATGTTTGCAACAAGAATATTGGTTTAACTCACACCAAATGTATTATGTATCATTATATAACAAAGAACATAAATTATATTTTCTTATTAATAGACCACTTCTTATGGTAGCTAATTAACTTTACACAAACTTGGCAAGTTCAATAGATTCTTTAACATGCCTCTAAGCTCAAAATATAACATCAAATAATAATTAATCTTTATAAAATAAATTAAATAGATCATAATTATCTTCTGTTTTAAGTTTATTTTGCAATATACTTAACTTGGAAGGCTTGCAATATAATAAAGGGCATATGTCAAGTCAATTTGAAATTTGAGATAACTCTTCTTTCGATACTACAATGACTTATGTCAGCATTACATATAAGGCTCTCATTTAAAATTTTATGTTAAAATTTTATCTAGATTCAAAGTTATGAATTTCAGGTTAGGCTAGATTTAGATGAAATCGGATCAAGAACTGTGTAGGGCAATTCAAGAATAATTTGGGTAAATATCATGGTTTTTGATTTGATCTCTAGTTAGCTAAAAGATAAGAAACTCGTTGAACTTTATGAAATCAAATTTGGGTAAGTAGAACTCTCAGAATTGATCTTAGCATAAAGGGTATTGTTTAGGATGTCTTGAACTTAAGTTGTATTGTAAAAAAAGGAGATTTTAAGAGGAAACTAGACTTTTTATCCCACCAATGTCACTATAGAAATGTGCATGTCACTATAGAGACATGCTAAAAAATAGGAAAATTCATGTTATACCAATAAGTCAACGCGGTCAAGGGTTATTATAGCAACATATGTTGCTATAGCGACATAAATTGTTGTTTTAATTCAACCCCCCCCCCCCAAATGGTTTATTTTTCCAAGAAATATTTGGCGCTTAAGTAATGGAAATTTTAGGAAAAAATCATTACTTTTTCATGATTTTTATTTGTTAAGGTAGGACTTTCATCCTTATTCACAAGTAAATAATAATCTAGCCTTAAAATTGCTAGTTCGCATAGTTCGGGAGGCTTAAGGGTTAATTTTCATTGGTTTTTTGGTACAAGAGATTAAATTGATTATAAAAGAAATTTGCTTTAATTAATTATAGTTAATTTACCCTTGTATGTCACTAATTCAATAATTATCCATGAAAGTGATAGTTATAGGTGAATTAAGATAGAAAAACCCTAGAAAGGGGAGAAAATATCATGATCTTGGACTTAGGGGTTGGGTCTGAGTTATAATCCCTAACGTGGTAGGTCATTTCATTAGTTATGCTCTAGTATGCATTTTCTAACCCAAGATCAAGAAAAGATTGCATGGAAGGGAAAGGCTCAGGCTTAGTGGAGTTGTGCAAGCTTGGTTCGAGATAGGTGATGGTGTTGCAGTTTAATTCAATTTGTACTATATGTGAATGTTAACTACTTCTTAGTATGACTTGTTAGTGATGTTGTTTCCTATGATAAATTCAAAGATCTTACCTTGTTTTTTAATTTTGACCTACCTTTTGTTTAAATGAGGAATGCTTTGGTATTTAAACATTCTCTTGGCTTATTGGTCGAATAAGGTTACCAGACACATGTTTCTGGAGTTTTATTAGATGGATGGAATTTGTTCCTGCAGGTCATGGCTAGAGATAGTTATAATACCTATTGCGTATGTGTACGAGGTTCAGGTGAGTTGTATGGTTCTATGATGAATCAGAAAACACACTTATATGTTTGATTAGTACTAAACTTTTCCTGAATTACTTAACTTGGTGGTAAATGGATTGACTTTTGCTTGTAATCATAAACTACTTAATTGATACTTGTTATGTTAGGTGTAGGTTAGAATGAGCATCGATTAACTTGTTATATTATGTTTTGGTTGAATTTTCATATTCTTATCCCGGATTGTCCAAGTGACCCTACTAGTACACTGTTGTTCTTGTGTGATGACACCTCACCTACTCTTACTTTTGTTCAGTGTGGCACATATTCCAATGGCTCCTGCAAGACCTCAACTGTAATTCTAGCTTGTGATTCCAATTTCAAGGGTGAGCAGCTTATTCGAGCTACCATGAAATCTTTCCTTTATATCATGGTCCTTCCTTTAGAAATTATGCATTTTTCTTTAGTTTTTGGGGTTGCATCCCCTTTTTGACATTCATAATATATTTTGATTCACTTGACTTTTAGATTCTAAGGTTGTTTTTATTTGTTTAGTATTTATTTTTACTTTTCCTGAAGTTGCTAGATTGGTTGATCTTAAAACTATTAATGGGAATTATTTTCTTCTATTTTTCTCATAGTGTTGATTGATGCTTTAAGGGGTATTATTTCTACTACCAAAGAATAGGGTAGGTGTCACTCACGTCCAAATGGGTCGTGACAAAGTTGGTATCAGAGCCTAGGTTCATCGATATCATTTTACAAAAATGGACCCAGTGGAGTCTCACAAAACGGGGTAAAGATGTCGTTACTTTTCTTCAAGAGTCTTATAGAACTTCATGAAATTTGTCATTCTTGGTTCTTTGATGCTAAAACTTGATTTCAATTGGTGTCTAGCTATCGAAATTGGTATCTAATTTTCTTTTCTCTTTTATCTGCATATGGTGACTATTAAGTTAAATAAAACTCAACCAGAACCCTTGTACTAGTCTCTCTAGTTGTGCAGCCAGTCATAAGGAGAAGAGGATGAGCGATAGAGATATACTGGAAGAAGGTAACGATCTACACCATACAGGGGTAGAGCTTAAGCAACTACTAGCCAGTCTTATGAAAGGTCAGCACCACCTCTCTCACCATAGGATCATTTAAAATATATGGAGCCAATATAAAAGTAGGTAATGGAGCCCGAAGTGGTAGAACAAACTAGGGTTATAGCCTTGCCCATATGTCCGCTGAGGTTTTTCAATAGGTGTTAGTTTTTTGGAGTGGGTAGGTGTTAGTTTTTTGGAGTGGGTTGGCTAGTACGCGAACCACTCCTACTCTCTGTCTATTCAGGCTCTAGGTGTTTATTTTATTGTTATCATGGCTCCTAGGATGGATAAGACTTCAAGGACTAATACTTTTCCTCATTCGATTTTGGGTTTAGTGATGATTGCTATGGGACATGATCTATTGGTAAAATTTTGATGAAGAAACCTAATACATTCTAGGATATTGAGTTTGAGGATGATTTTAAGTTCATCATTGACTGTTATGAGATGTTACACAAGATACCAGGTATTGTACAACACCATGGAGTTAAATTCATAACCTTTTTGTTAGAGAAGGATGCTAAGTAATGGTGGAGAGTGTATGTTGAATGTCAGTCACTGATTTTACATTAATTGAATTGGGAGAAATTTCTTGCATTGCTTTTAGAGAAATATATGTCACGGTCCCTCCATGACTATAAGAAGGATAAGTTATTGACATTTAACTATGCTGATATTTCAGGTGTAGCTATGAGGCTGAGTTTTAAGCTTTGTCTCAGTATACTACTCAGGTGTTGGATACTAAGGGGAGAGAATTTAATAATAAGTCAAAGGATTAAATTATCATCTACATGTCTTGTATGTTCATATGACTTTTGCAGAAAAAATATTCAATGAGGTGTTAAATTATGTGAAGTTAGAGGGGGTTACGCAAGCAGGTTAAGCTAATATGTTAGGTTATAAGTCCCACAATATTGGGAATTTTAATGAATCTTTCTCTAAGGGATATGTCAGTAGTCCTACCCTGCTCACTCTATTTAGTCAGCATTTCTAACTTTTACTATGGATCAAGCTAAGGTGTATTTTTGTTGCTAGTTATTAAGAGATGGTGGGCTTCTTACTCTTCTACCAGTCGACCTTCTCTAGAGAAGGGATATTACTATTGTGGTGATTTTGGTCACTTTAAGAGAGAGTTTCCTTTAAGATATATGAATACACAAATGCAACAACAGACTCGGGCTATAGGTCTAACGGATAAAGAAAGAGGAGGCAACAAAAGGGGTCATCTACAGAGTGGATAGGGAAATCAAGAATAGGGTTGGGGTGGTCGAGGACATGGTAGGGATGGAGGAGGCGTATAGTCAGGGAAAGAGTTATCTCATATTGATAATTGGGCTTATAATTATATATTTCTAGGTAAGACTGATCTCGAGGCTTCTAATGCGGTGATCACAGGTACTATTTCTATTTGTGACTGAGTGATTTCTATTTTACTTCACTTGAGATCTACTTATTATTATGTATCTATCAAGTTTGTCGTGGGTCTGAATTTGGTTATTGATGTAGGTAGCAATCCTTTCTATGTGTCTACTATGGTTGGTGAGTTTGTGGTAGTAACCTATGTTTTCCATTCTTAGTCTATCTTGTTTATGGGTTCTCAAACTTGGGTAGATTTGATTATTCTAGATTTTTTGGACTTTGATATAAGTTTGGATATGACCTAATTATCTCCATGTCATGCTGTTTTAAATTGTAATTCTATGACAGTGACTCTAGCTATGTCTAAAATGGATAAAATAGACTGGGAGGGAGCGTATAAGGATAAATCAATAAAAATTATATCATTTGTCTAGGTTAAAAATTTAGTGGGGTAGAGGTGTTCAACATTTTAGTTCATCTTCAAAATGTGAGTGTGGTGTCCCCTTCAATAGAGTCAGTTTTGGTGGTTTTCAAATTTTAGGATGTGTTTCTTTTAGACATACCATATTCCTCCAGATAGAGATATTGATTTTTTAATTGACTTAGAGTCGGGTACTAGCTCTATATCCATTCCTTTCTATTGAATGGCTCTAGCAGAGTTTGGAAAACTTAAAACTCAATTACAAGAACAGCATGACAAGGGATTTATTCATCCAAGCATTTCACCTTAGGGTGTTCCGATCCTATTTGTTAAGAATAAGGATGGTAGTACAAGTATGTACATTGATTATTGATAACTGAATAAAGTTACCATTGGAAACAAATATCCTTTGCTTTGCATAGACAATTTGTTTAACTAGTTGTAGGGTGCAGTGGTGTTTTCTAAAATTGGCATGTTATTGGGTTATCATTAGTTTCTTTTAGAACCTGTTATGGCCATTATGAGTTTCTAGTGATTTCATTTTGGGCTAACTAATGTGCCTGCAGCCTTTATGATCTTGATAAAAGGTATCTTTAAATCATTCTTGGATTCTTTTGTTATTCTGTTTATTGATGTCACTCAAGTTCACTCTAAGAGTAAAGGGGAGCATACGGGTTACCTTCGTATAGTGTTGGAGATTCTAAGGGAAAAATAGTTATTTGCCAAATTCTCAAAGTATGAGTTCTGGTTGTCTTCAGTTGCCTTCTTGGGGCACGTTGTTTCCAATACGGGGGTAATGGTGGACCCCAAAAAAATTGAGGCATATAAGAATTGGATCATGCCTAGTGTAGTGATAAAGGTAAGGAGCTTTGTGGGTTTTGTTAATTATTAGAATGAAGTTTTCAACAACTTCACATCTATTTCAATGCACTTGACAATTTGTTTAATTAGATCAATGCAAGAGAGCTTCCAAAATCTCAAGACATTCTTGACTATAACACCTACACTTTGTTTATCGGTTGAAGGTAATGACTTTATAGTGTTTTGTGATGCTTCACTTTTGGGCTTTGGTAGTGTGTTGGTGCAGCATAGGAATTTCATTGCATATGCTTCTGGGCAGTTGAATCCTCATAAGAAGAACCACCCATCCCATGACTTAGAGTTAGAATCCATGGCGTATTGTACCAAGGATTTGGAGAAGCATTAATCTAAAAAGCTATAAGTATAGGTAGTTTGTCATTCTTGAGGGTGTCTAAGTGACCTTTGTCTAGAGAGTTTAAATATCTAGCATCTCAGAGCATGCAATTTGGGGTTTTAGACAAGGAATGGAGTGTTGACTAGTGTTGAGGTGAAGTCAATATTCCTAGATCAGATTAAAGCCAAGCAATTTAAGGATAAGAAATTAAATGCACTCTACAATAAAGTGGTGCATAGGCAGGTGGGAGATATCACTCTTGATGAAAGTGGGGTGTTGTGATTTAAGAAAATGGGTGTGTTCCTTAGGTTGGTGATTTAATTCATGATATACTTTCAAAGACTATAGTTTGCGTTATTCTATTTATCTAGATACGAATAAGATTTACCATGACTCAAGAAAACTTTATTGATGGCCTAAACTTATGAGGGATATAGTAGATTATACATCTAAGTGTCACAATTGTCAGTAGGTGAAGTATGAGCATCAAAGTCCTATGGGGTTACTTCAAAGGATGCTTATACGTAAACAAAAATAGGAGCACATTTACGAATTTTGTACTGGGCCATTCTCAGACCATTGGTCAATATGAATTCATTTGGATGATAGTGGATCAACTGATAAAGTTGGCTTACTTTTTTTTCAATTCAAGTAGACTACATTACCTAACAGTTAGCAAAGATTTATGCCAAGGATATTGTGAGAATTCATAGGATGACCTACTTCTAAATTTAGGGACAGGTTGCATGACGAGATGGGCACCAAGCTCATATTTAAAACTATGTTTCATCTGTAAATTGATGGGTAGTTGTAGAGGATGATTAGGTGATAAAGGACATGTTGAGATCTTGTATTATTCACTTTGGTGGTTATTGGGACTAGTTTCTTGTTGTATGAGTTTCCATGCAATAATAATTATCACTCTAACATCAATATCTCACCACTCGAGGCACTCTATGGAAGAAAATATAGGTCACCTATTAGGTGATTTGATACTAGAGATGTTAAGCCTTTGGGAACTGACATGGTGAGCAAGGATCATGAAAAAGTAAGGTACATCCAAATCAAGTTGTTATTTCCTCAAAGTAGGTAAAATAAGTATATGGACCACAAGGTAAGGGATGCGGACTTCAAGGTTGGTGAGAAACTATTGGTTAAGGTGTTCCCTATGTAGGCAATCATGAGGTACATTAAGATGGGCAAGCTTAGCCCTTGGCATATCGATCCTTTTGAGATTCTTGAGGATATGGATCCAATTACATACAGGTTAACATTAACTTTGGGGTTGTTGGGAGTTTATCCGGTATTCCGTATTTCTATGCTCAAGAGGTATCATAGAGATGGAGATTATATCATTAAATAAGACTTAGTTCTATTAGATAAATATTTGGCTTATGAAGAAAAATCGATGGTGATTCTAGATTAGGATATTTGAAAGTTGAGGATGAAGGAAACTTGTTCAATTAAGGTTCAATGGGAGCATCATCTGGTTGAGGAAGCCACTTGGAAAATCAAGAAGGGCATGCAGGACATATACTCTAAACTATTTGAGGATATAGGTACTCTCTTGTCCCCTTTCTTTGTCCTATTTCTAATTTGATCATTCAGGTACTAATAATGGGTAAATTGGCATCTATTATAATGAACTTTTCCATCTGACTAATAAGGATCTTGTTCAAAATTTCATGTTAAATTCCTCTTGGATTCAAAGTTATGAATTTTAGGCTTGGATAGTTTCAAATGAAATCGGAGTAAGGTACGGTCTAGGTCAATTTGAAAATGATTTGGGCAAGTATGGTGGCATTTGATTTAATCTATTGTTATCTATGATGATAAAGAACACGTAGCATTTTATAGAAGCAAATTTGGATAAGTAGAACTCTCAGAACTGATCTAAGCATAAAAGGTATTGTTTGGAAAATCCTAGATTTAAGGTGTGTTGTGAAATAAAAAGATTTTTTTATGAAACTAGACTTTCTTTCCCTTCGACGTTGCTTTATCAATGTGCATGTAACTAAAGCAATATGCTCAAAGGCATAAAAATTTCTGCTATGGCCAAGGGCTACTATAACAATGCTACTATTGCAATGCCTCTATAGAGACTACGTCGCTTTAGTGACATAAATTGTTTCTTTATTTCAAAAAATGCCAACAACGTTTTATTTTTTCAAGAAATATTTGGGGATTCAGCAGTGGCGATTTTAGGAGAAATCAACAGTTTTTCATCATTCTTCACAGTTAAGGTAAGGATTTCATCCATATTAACAAATAAATCAATAATCTAGTCTTAGAAGTTGCATAGTTTGGGGAGGGTTTAGAGATAATTTTTGTTGATTTTCTAGTGCAAGGGATTAAATTGAGTATTAAGTCAATCGATTTTGGTTAACTATTGTTAATTTACCCTTACATGTTACTAATTCACTAAATTATTCATGAAATTAGTAGTTTTAGCTGAATTAAGGTAAAAAGCCCTAGAATGGGGAGTGGTTATGAACTTGGCATTTGGAACTGGATGTGTGTTATAATTTTCAATGTGGTATGTGATTTCATTAATTAATATGTTTTTACGCATTTTGTAAACCAAGTTCAGGCAAAAATTATACGAAAAAGCAAGACTCCAACTTAGTGGAGTTGTATAAGCTTGGTCCGAGGTAGGAAATGGTATTGTACTTTAATCCAATTTGTACTATATGTGTATGTTAACTACTTCTTAGTATGACCAGTTAGTGTGGAGGACGCAGATTACGGTAGAGAGTTAGTAGGTAGGAGGACATCCGTAATAGTAGTGAAGTGTGCTTTATTTGTATCTATTTTTTTAGTTTTTTGTAGTCTCTTGATTTTGGTGTTTTAGTGATATCTATGATTTTGAATAACTAGTTTATAGTATTACCTTGTAAGTATCTTATTTTCCTTATTTTCTAGCGGTATGATATCTCTTGTTGTTGTTTGCTTTTATGTTTTTCGTTTGCGATACTGTTATCTTTCCCAAGATGGGGATCTATTGAAAATAACCTGTCTACTTCATCTAAGGTAATAGTATGGATTGCATACACCTTACCCCCATACATATCTCACTTTGTGGTAAAACATTGGGTATGTTGTTTTGTTGTATCTTGTTGTATGATTTTAACCTATCTTATATTTAAATGAGAAATGCTTCGGTATTTGAACATTCTCTTTGCTTATTGGTGGAATACGATTGACGGACACTTGTGTCTGGGGTTTTGATACATGGACAAAATTTATCCCCTACAGGTCATGACTAGAGGGCAGTTATGATACCCATAGCATTTATGTACAAGGTTCAGGTGAGTTTGATGGTTCCATGAGTGAACCAGGAAATATATTATATCTTTGATTATTTCGTAACTTGTCATGAATTTTTTTGACTTGACTTGGTGGAAAATGGCTTGACTTGTTGCTTGCAATCCTAAACTTCTTAATCGATACTTGTTATGCTATGTGTTGGTTAGAATGAGCATGGATTAACTTGTTATACTATGTTTCGATTTAATGTTCATATTCTCATCTTGGATGACCCCACTAGTACACTAATGTTCTTTTATGTTGATACTACATCTACTCTTACTTTTGATGAGTGCAATGCATATTTCATCCGATCCTACAAGACGTCAACTATAACTTTAGCTTGTAATTCATATTTTAAGGGTGAGCAACTTATTTGTGCTACCATGGAATCTTTTTTTGTCATGATCCTTTATTTGGATATCATGCACCTTTCTTGAGTTTTTGGGGTTGCATCCTTTTTTGACTTTCTTATTATGTTTTGGAACACCGACTTTCATATTCTAGTGATATTTCTTTTTTTTAGTATTTATTTTCATTTTCTTTAGACTGCTAGATTGATTGATCTTAAAATTATTAATGGATAGTTTTCTTCTATTTTTCTCTAAGTGTTTGGTAATGCCTCCGGGCTTATTGGTTCTCTTACCGGAGAATGGAATGGGAGACACTCACGTTCAATTGGGTGTTGACGAGTAGCTAATTAACGTGACATCACCTTGACAAGGTCAATGATAATAATATAAAAAGTTCAATAAATTCTTCACCTTGAAAAGTTCAATAGATTCTTCAACTTTCCTCACAAATCAAGCTCAAAGTTTAAAACCAAATAATAATTACTCAATAAAAAAATTATTGCACAATTGTCTTCTATTTTAAGTTTATTTTGTCATATACTAATAACAGAAGCTCAACCGCTATAAAATAAACTTAAAATAGCATGTAATAAAAGTCATATGACAAGTTAAATGATGGACCTCTTCCTACCGTGGCTAATTAATGTGACTCCAACTTGACAAGTTCAATAGATTCCTCAACTTGTCTTTTGCATCAAGCTCAAAGTTTTACATCATAAAATTTTAATCTTTAAAAAATAGAATTGTTTTATGATTCATGTTTATTTTGTGCTATACAAATTGTAAAAGCCTAATCGCTATAAGTCTGCCTGGAGAGGCCTACAATATAATACAGAGCATATGGGAAGTCAATTAAGGAACCTCTTCTTATGGTAGCTAATTAACGTGACGCCAACTTGACAAGTTCAATAAATTCTTAAACTTCATAAGGTTAACTAATTCTTCAGCTTGTAACTAATTCTTCAGCTTGCCTTTGGCATTGAACTCAAAGTTTTAACACCAAACAGTAACTAATACTAAAAAAGTATAATATGACATAATTGTTTTTTATTTTAAGTACATTTTTTCATATCCAAACAAGAGCCCAACCACAATAAAAATCCACTCGAATAACTTGGGTAACTTAAATAGATCTATTTAGGCTCTTATGGATCTATTTTTATTTGTGCGTGGATATTTCTTAACTTCTCTAAACATTTTTATTTTTAGTTTATTTATTTTAATTTTATTAATGTTCATATCTTGGGGGCTGATTGGTTGGTATTTGATTAAATGCTTTACTGTAATATTCTTTAGTTTTTTCTCTTAATCTTTGCAATTCTTGTATATTATTTTGAAGGTATTCTAAATATTCTATATCCTTTGTTCTGAAATATTCAATTAAATTCTCTTTCATAAGTATTTCTGTTAATCTTATTTCTTCCATATCTCGTCTCCAATATTTTAAATATTCATAGTCTATCATTTTATCCTAAAGTAATTGTGATACTGCAAATTTCTTTGTAATAATTTATTCTAACTTTACTATATCTGATATTAAATTCTAGGTTATCTATTTCATTAATTATCCTGTCTTTTTCTTCTATAAATAATTATATGTCTAAATCATATTCTAAACTGTCTTTTATTTTTAGTTGTTTTATGGTTTTATCTATCCAAATTAATCTTTCTTTTAATTTTTCTCTTCCTCTTCTAAGCTTATTTCTATAATTAATTTTTTCGTATAGCCAACTTTGTTCTTCTCTAACTCTTTGAATATATTCTAGCATCCTTAATTTGTATAATATCCATCTGAATAATAACTATCTGAATTATTTTTACCATAGAAATCTATAATTTCTAATTCATCTTCTATCCAATTAATACTTAGTAACTCATCTTCAAAATCAAATATTTTTTCCCATATTATTTTCTTTATGTCTTCTAACTCTAAGTCTTTTATGATATATAAAAAAAAGTATCTTAGTTTCATCAGATATATAACTTGTCAAAGTATTCATATTATGCTTAGGTTTCTACGAATAACTTGGATAACTTGGAATTGGATTCTAGTAATTAAATACTTTATCATAGTATTTATTAGTTGTTTGTTTTAATCTTAATAATTCTTGTATATTTTCATTAAGGAATTCTATATATTTTATATCCTTAGTTCTCATATATTTTTCTAGATTGGTTTCCATTAGTTTTTCTACTAATTGTATATTTTTCATAATCATTTTTCAATATCTTAAATATACGAATTTATCATGGTTGATGTGTAGGTTTGGTATGTAAGTATTTGTAAGAGTAGGTAGGTAGGTGTGGTATGTAATTTATTCTAGTCTTAAAATATTTATCAAATATTTTGTCCAATATGACTTTTCTTATATCTACAATTTCTATATCCTTAAGTACATATAAAACAAGTATTTTAAATTTATCTACCATTTCGTCAGATAAATAAGTATTCACTTTTCATATGATGTTTTTCAAAATATTCTCTTCAATCATACACATAACAAAATATGATCATTTTAGATTACTATATACTAGATTATTCTTAAATAACATATTTTTCTGTCACTATTAGCATGGTAATCTGGATACTTTTCTCTTAAATATCGTCTTTACTCTGGCTACTCCCCTATCACGACTTTCTTGCGTCACCGATTTCACCTTTAGGATGGCATAGTTTTTTAGGAATTTTTCTCCTTTTCCACTTTGCTAATAAACTTCTTAACATGCTATTTTTTGAATAATTCTAATATAAAGTAACTAACATGAACTTATTTTATCATATCATGATTGCCAGGAATTTATAAATTTAGCTATTCATAATCACTAATATAAATACCTATTCTAGTAAATCTGATAATTCTAGATTTTCCATAGCTGTCTAATTCATAGCTTTTCCTTGAAAATATACCTGTTTTTATTAAATAATTCAAAAGTTTTTTGTGTACAAGAGAGGATTTTTCCTTCAACCCATGAAGACTTACCCTCTATCTGCCTTTGGTTCCTCTATTTATAAAGGGAAAATAAATATTTTACACTGTTCCTATTCTTTACACGTATCTCTAGCTTTTTACAAAAAGTCTTCAAAAAATTATGATATCTACCTTATAATTATTGTACAAAAAATCAAAAAGCCTATGCCTAAAAAAGTTAAAGCTATTAATAGCTTTTACTAAAAATTCTTTTATTTACGTAACAAGATTTAAAAGGCTATACAATAGTTCACATGTCGCTTTCTAGATCTTATTATCTTTTTCTCTTCCATTATTGCACCATTTTTATCTTCTTTTCATCTTCCCCTTGTCGTATCTGCTGCTTTCTTATCTTCTTGCTATTGTAGTATCACATCTGGAATAAAGTTGTGTCTGCCACTACATCTGCTGCATATGTCGTCATCGTATCTTTGGCCAATTTGTTTGCAAAAGTGATCCATAGCTTCTTCTAAAATAACTCCTTTTGTAATAAATCTTGTGACGGATAACTATTCTGGTTTTAGGATCGTCATGACCTATTTTCTTATCTCTTCTCTTTCATTTTCTCTAATATTTTTACAAGTAGAGTAAACCAATAATTGATTTCTGTTATAGTAAATCCAAACTGAGTTTTGATTTATATAATTATTTGCTAACTCGGTTAATATACTGCTAAGTCCAATAACTCTTTTGTTTCGATAGAATTCCGGTATCTGATTTTTGGCTATCTCTTCTTGTTTGCATATTTCTTCAGGGATTATATAATCTCGTATCATTCCTATCTTGACAATAGTAATTGTCTGTTTTATTTCATCAAATAATATTTCTTCTGGTGCTGAGTAGAAACCGACATAGAATAATTGTCCCTTCATAATCCTCTTATAATCCATAAATCCTTTTTATAAATGTCTGGAATTCCTATTAACTCTTCTCCAGTATTTGTGTAAACTGTAGATAATAATCCATAATAGTAACATGAAGTAATTAAGTTTGCACTGGTGCCAGGCAAAGCAATAAGTTTGTTATAGTTCTGATATTTTTGTGTAATATATCCTTGGTGTTGTTTTGCTAAATCTTTACTCTGGATAGGTTTTGTATTTAACAATTTTTGTAAAGTATAAATATTATCAATATATGTACGAGTGATATGGTTATAAATCTGCTTTTGTTGATTGAGTGATTCGGAATATGTGTGTATCCGAGGAGGTATAGATGACTCTGACTTTTGTATATTTGGTGTATATGGTTTTTAGAATATCTGGTTGAGGTTATAATTCTTTTTCTTTGGTGGTTCAGGTTTATTTTGAGTGACTATATTCTTTCCTTTGGATACATCTCCTACGCCTGCAGCTGTAACTGTAATTTCGTTAGTAATTTGAGTTTTTAGGTGTTTCTCATTGTTACCTTCTAGGTCAAGTTTTTAATGTGCTCTCCTGCATAGTATCTTTGCTAATATCTTTTTCTTGTTTTTATAGTGTTTAACCTGCACTTTTACATCTGTAACTTCAGTAGTTAATGTGATAACTCATTCTTGTAATAACTTCATTTGTTCAAACAGTTGTAATATTAAGTCTGTTTGGGTATCTTTGACATTAGCTTCTTCCATTGGTAAATCAGTTTGAGTAGCTTAGTCTTGATATGTAATCTGCAATAACATTCTTGTCAGTCTTGATTACTTCAATCGTAAATGTAAAATTTAATATATTCAATACAAATCTCCGAATTTCCTTCGTCGTAATTGAGTTTTGTATTTTTCTTGTTAACCACCATCGAACCTGGGTATTATCTGTTATCACAATAAATTTGTTATATACAATATATGGTTCAAATGCTAATAAACATTTATATAATGAACATAATTATTTTCTATTTATTTTCCATTTTATTTATGTTTCATTAAATGTACCTAAGTAGTATCTACAATGGCATTCTGATTTTTCTTCTTCATATCTATATTTAAGTACTCCTCCATAACTATATTCACTTGCATCTGCTTCTACTATATATATAAATTTTTTATTTTCATCTGGAATTGTAATTTTGGTAACTCTTTACAAAGTATTTTTATTTTCTGCACTTATTTTTTGTCTTCTTCGTTGTAATTATATTCTACATCCTTTATAAATTTTTCTGTAAATGCTTTAGGTTTTCTGCTAATTTTGATATATATTCCCTTACTTGGTTTACTAATCCTAAAAATGATTGTAATTTCTTTTTTGTATCTAATTCTTCTTTTGAATTTATTATTTTTTGTACTATATGTTGTTGCATTTTTACTCTACTTTTATCTATTTGTATTCCTAAAAACTCGATCTGATTTTTCATAATTTCGGCTTTCTTTTCACTTAAACTTATTCCGATTTTTCTGTTATATCTGTAAATTGTTCTAATAATTTTAAAAGTTCTTCTTTGGTATTTGTGTATATTAGTATATCGTCTATGTATACTATACAATTAGGTAATTGTTTAAAATAACTATCCATAAAATGTTGGTATCTATCTGGTGCATTTTTATATCCAAATGGTAATACGTTTCATTCATAAAATCCTTGTGGTACCGTAAATGTGGTTAATTCCTTAGAATCTTCATCTAACTTTAAGTGGTAAAATCCTGATTTACAATCAAATTTACTAAAGTAGTTATATCCTTGTATTTGTTTTATTTTTAATATCTTATTTAGTATTGGATAATTGTATGTCATAGTTTTAGCATTTAAATTTCTATAGTCAATCACCATTCTACTTTTTCCTCTTTTTGGTTCACTATATTTATTTACTCTAAACGCTGGGCTATTATAATTACTATTGCCTCTATTTTTGGAGTACCAGTAATATTGCTGAAAGTGAAAAAGAAAGGCTGAAGAGAGTTGAATGGGCTACTCAAAAGAGCAAGTCATTGAATCCATACTCATTGTACTCGGTTCCTACGGTTCAACCTAGTTTCAACACGAGAAGCCTCACTACTAGTCCGAAAAGAGAACACCTAAAGTCCAAAAAAAACATCATGGAGAGACACTACATCGTAAGACATCAGACCCACAGGTATATTTTCATTCCCCCTTGTTAAACCATAATGAACAGATATTGCGTCACCACATGAGCACAAAGAACATGCAAAGCAACTCACCTTCACCTTCTTGTTCACCGAGTATCCTAGAGGAACAAAATTGTTGTACAGAAGATGATATGAGGTCAAAAAAATCAAGTACAAGGGCTAGGATTAATGGTTTCCGAAAAAGAATAGGGGAGAAGCTTGAAGAGAATAAACGCCACATAGAACTATTACCAGACAATGAACCTCCCAAATCAAAAGGGCAAACCTCAAACTGATCGATCTCCTAATAGGCTGCCAAATTACTTGGATGCTACTCGGTTCAGTTGGCTGAGTTCAGTTGTCATGGATTCAGAAATAGAAAAAACAAGAAACTCGATTAATAAGAACTATACATTATCAAAATTCAGACTTTATAGTTAAACGCTTAATAGGGTATTAATAAAAACTAAATTCAAACTTCTAGTTAACTTATTGCACCTACAGAAGAAACAAATTCAACAATAACAACAACAAATTATTTACTCAAAGTATCACGTGTAAATGGATAAAGGTGTTGGACAAGAATAGTACCAGTCTTCGTTGGTGGGTAGCGAAACTCATCGAACCTTCGGTGTGCAGCAAGCCACCCGTTTCAGAGGCTCGATTTGCCTTTCCTCGTTCCCTCTTCTCCTTATATTTAGGAGTGTCCCATAATATCAAAATCTGAGTCCACACTTCATCATTCAACCAACCAGGTTTTACCAATTTCCTCCGGGCCTCATACAAGTGTTCTTTGATCTGTACTGCTGCTTTCAACCAAAAAATGTGGTCTATTTCATTAGCATAACAATCACTCCATGAACACTTTGTCTGTAAAATAGTTTAATATAAAGTCATAAAATAAGTTGATGGATACAATGGAAAAAATATCTTTAGGCAATGAGATTCATAGCTTATAAAACTGCTTATACCATAAACTGTTTCCACATGACAATTCTAATTTCCCATGGAATCTCTAACCAACTATTCCACGGCTTTGTAAAAAATGGTTTAATTGCTTCTATAACCATATGCCCGACAGCATATGCTAGAATAAACCTGTAATAAAATTATGTTAAACCATCATCTTAGCTTTTAAAAATTAAGGAAAAATTAAGTGTTACTTACCCATCACAATAAGGGACAATTCATAGCCTCCCAACGTTGTCATATTCTAATACCTTTTTAAATTATAAATTCTGAGAAGCAGTTGTTGTAGCATTAGGCGTTGTAGCATTAGGCATTGTAGCACTATCAATAGATGAAGATGTTTGTGTGTTAGGAACTCCAACTCTCAATCCAGAAAGGCTTAGTACGGATAATGTCAAAGGCATAGATGAAGAGCTACTATGCAAACTATTTGGGGATGAAGAGGTGTGGAATTGGTCAGATAGTGCAGGCATGAAAAATGCATTTGGTAGTGAAATAGTGCATCTAGGAGGGGGAGGAATATTTGTAGTAGCTAGTTGAAGAGTTGTGGTAACAGGTGGTGGTGGTAGTAGTGTATATTGACCTGCAGAAAGATTATCAGTTCCTTTCTTACTTTTCATACGTTGTCCATTAACATTACCTTTTGATGCCATTGATTTTCTTAACTAGCCACCTGAAAAACAAGGAACAACAAAATTTAAGAATAGTCACTCAAAAGGAGTCGAATTTACCAAACAAATAGGCTGCTTTAGTTCTTCACTCTGACCAATCTTAATAGGTTGTGCATTGCAATCACATATTGTCATAACTCTATTCTGTTTGAACAAAAAATGAGCAACTTTCTGAATATCAATTACAGGATGATGCAAACCCAAATAAGGTTCCAAGTCTGATCTCTTAATCTCAGACACTTTCACTATGATTATCATCATGAAACTTATATACCATTACCCTATTATATCTAGTCAGCTTCTGCACATCTTTCACCGCGGTTCCAGAAAACACCCATGTTCCAGAAAATTAGAACTAGGATGGTTCTACCTAAGTTACATAGTTCTTTTACAAACCATTACTGATGAGTCAAAGACAGTCCATGAAAGCCACCAAGCAAGGCAAAACAGAGTAAGAGGAAAAATAAAACACGAAAGGGGACATAGCATTAACATGTATGAAAGTACACCTATCAACTCCAAATCATCCAAAAAATCAGATTTGGTTGATGGTAAAGTGCATTCCTTCAGAACAATCAACACATGTCATGCATCCGGCCTGACATTTGCAAGGTAGTGTACATACACAACAAACATCAATTAAGAAAGGTTTACAGTAGCAAATAACAAGGCTAGCAAAACGATCAAAAGAACACATTTCTCGCCTAATATCTTATATAACCTACAAAAAGTTCACCACATTTCCAATATAGGGGGATCAACAATGAGCGAATCATCCATGTAGATTCTAAAGATTGAACTTCTTATAATCAAAATAACACATTTCTCATGTAATATCTAATTCTACAGAAAGTTCACCACATTTTTAATATTCGTGGTCAATAATAAATGACCATGCATGTAGATTCTAAATATTTGAAATTTTTGTATCACTTACCTAAGTAACAAAGAAAATCAAAAATAGAAGATTTTACACAATCTCCACTACAATCTACAGAAACTTCACTAGATTTCCAAAATTTGCAATCAGACAGATAGATTCTAAAGATCGGACTTCTTATATCACTTACCTAAGTAACAAAGATAATCGAAACAACACATTTCCCACATATTATCTAAATAATAAATGGACAAGCATATTATCTAAACATCAAGAAGCACAACACTTCAGGAACATAAACAAGGCAGAAAAACTATACATAAAAACATACACACAAGTGTAAATATTTCTTAAACAACTTGTACCACGATAGTAATAGTATAGAAGTTCATTGATCTTGTATTTGGAAATTGAGATATGCCTAAATGAACCTTAGACAATCACTTTGTGAACTTCTGGTTGTCATTTGATAGTTTTAACACCTTATATAGCAACATTAAATGTAAAAGTCATTTGGGTCTAAATATACAAATATCGGGATGAAAAGAATTTTTGTTAACCTCGTATACATGTCAAGGAAAAGAGAAACTGGCATATCAATACAAGTAATGCAACTAAGAACCTTTTAGGGAGAAAGAATGAAAACATGGACAAAATAAAGTAAGCATTTCAAATCAATATGAAATTCTTTTAGATATCCCGGTCTCAATAAGAAACATAGGCTGAAAATGCGAGAGTTCAAAAACTAATGGTCAACTAGCATGGCAAAGGAGACAAACCTGCAAACTGTGCTGAGAAATTCTTCCACAAAAATCCTCATAATCCTCCTGTCAAGAAAATGAGAAATTCTTACCAAAAAGGAAACAAATACAATATCGAACAAACGAAATAACACTATAGCAAGTGTTCATACAGAAGAAAGGTTTTTTTACCTCTACACATACAAAATGGATAATTCTTTTCTGTAATACCAGTTGAATAAAACAGACAACACGCAGATACTATATAAATTCATCACTACTATTTAATCCAACAACCTGAATGTGCTTACTAGCACTACAAATGTTAACAAAGAAAAGACACTATATTGTCAAGTAAAATAACAACAAGCAGAAGCTAAAATATAATTCAACACCTACTACACACTACTATTAATAACAACTCAATCCTGATCGCTTGTTTCATAGTTATTCATCAATTCTTTCTCATCACTTGTTTTATTTTCATCAAGTAACTCTTCCTCGCTTATTTCATTTTCATCAGTTGGATCTTTCTCAACTTTTTCCCAGGATGCTCCTTCTCCATAATTATTAACAATTAATCTATGTTCAGAAGGATCAAACTCTTCAATAGGCCTTCGCTATACTGTAACTCACCTGTTAATTCATCATCCACCCTTTCTTCAACACTTTAAATATCATTCTGATATGCTACATCCAATACATCCTCTACTTCAACTCTATCCACGATCTTTGTTTTTATAATTACCCGCCATGCAGATTTATTCTTACACAAAGGATAAGGAGAGTAATACACTTGTTTCACATTTTGTGAAATGACAAATGGATCATAGATTCCATACTCCCTTGTATGTTTAATTTTGACTATTTTGTACTGAGGGTGTACCTAACCTAGGCATAGGATCATACCACTTACACCGAAAGAGAACCAACTTTTTCTTTGGCCAACCAACATGATAATCGAGTTCTAAAATCTCATGAAACACACCATAATAATCAACATTGCCATTACCTTTAACCCAAACCCCACTATTGTTGGTTTTCTTGCCCTTAGAGAACTCTTCTATATGAAATTTGTACCCATTGATAGAACAACAACAACAACAACAACAAACCCAGTGTATTCCCACTTAGTGGGGTCTGGGGGGGTAAGATGTACGCAGTCCATACCTCTACCTCTGATGAAGTAGAATACCCATTGATAGAGTACTTAGAAAACTTTCTCACTTTATCATTAGGTCCCCAAGCTATATCACGTAAAAATTGGCCATTTGGGTCATAATTAAGTCGATTATGAACCTATAAAAAGTTCAAGAAAATTTAGAATTTAAATATAGATATATAAGACTGAATAAAAGTGTAAATCGTGTTAAATATTTAAGTTACACTTACATATTCTCTAAACCACATTGAAAACATAGGATAAACAACAACATCCCCATGTAAAGCCATGAAATAGCTATCTGACAAAGTTATGACTTTCATTAGTTAAAGCTTAGATAGACCTTAAATGATTGTCGTTAATATAAATATACTTACTTATAAAAAGGTAGGACCTCGGAACAATTTAATAATACATATGTTGTAGCTGACTTAAGGTCCACCTCATTCAAATATCGAAGTAGACCAACTTTCGAACTTTCTTTAACTGGTTGATTGAATATTGAAAATGGTGGTGCTGAAAGATCTGTATTGTCTGAATCATCATGCCTATTAGGTCGGTTTATTAGACATGTTAAATTATGTTCAAAATAATATGAACAAAAATAAGAGGTCTCTATACCCAAATAAGCCTCACATATTGATCCCTCAATTTGAGATCTGTTTTTATGGTCCGCTTACATTTGCCAATAGTCCTGCATAGTATAATCTTTTAGATGAAATAATGCTCAATTATAGCACATGAAAGTAAATGTTAAAAGTCAATACCTCTCAAAGGGATACATCCATCTACACTGAACAGGCCCTCCAAGTCTGCCTCATGCACAAGGTAAATTAGAAAATGCTCTATAACATCAAAAAAACCAGGAGAAGAAAATTTTGCCAACTTGTTTAAGGTTAAGAGAATGTTGATATCTATCAAAGATAGGTTCTCCTCCTTTAATGTGTCAGAACATAAATCTTTGAAAAGCAAACTTATCTCTGTTATGGGCTTCCATATTCTATCGAAAAATGCACTAATACAATTGGCATTAGTGACTCCATGAAAATATAACAGTCATGGTTCTTCATAGAGGTCAATTTACTTTCCTTCATGTTAATGCACTTGGATAAATTTGACGCATATCCATCTGGAATTCTCAAATACTTAACCCAATCAAAAATCACTCTTTTATCATCCAAAGTGAATGTGTAACTGGCCTTGGGCTTCTGAATGCTATTGTTAAGTATATCAAGTACAACACACTGCACCGATAATACTCCTTTAAGTCCATCCTGGCCTTTAAGTTATCTTTTGTTTTATTACTTACATCCATCACAATATTAAACAAGTTGTCAAAGAAGTTTTTCTCAATATGCATGGCATTTAGATTATAAGGAAGAAGATTGTATTTCCAGTAATCTAAATCCCAAAATATGCTTCATTTAGTCCAGTTATGTGTAATACCATAACCAGGTATCCTGGATGGCAGAGAATCTGTTACCTTAGGCAGATTCCTCACCCTATCCCAAATTTCTTCTAGCGATAAAATTGGCAGTGGCTCCTCAAAATCAGACTTATTCTTTATAAAATCACTAGTATTTCTACTAAACACATGTTGCATTGGCAAGAATCGATGGTAATAATCAAACCATGATTTTTTACCCCCATGTTACGAAGTGAATGCTTTTGTGTATTCCATACCACAAAGGCAAGCTAACTTGCCCGCAGTCGACCACCTAGACATCATTCCATAAGCAGGAAAGTCATTTATAGTCCATATCAAAGTAGCACACAATTCAAAGTTTTGTTTCATTGATACATCATATGCTTCCACACCTTCATGCCATAATAAGTTCAACTCATCAATCAATGGCTAAAGATATACATCAATAAAAACTATGGGATTGCGAGGAACTGGAATAATGGAATAATGCAAGTTAGAAATATATACTAACTTGTCATACATAATATAGGCGAGAGATTATAAGGAGTCACAAACTCTGGCCAACATGAATATGGCATAGCTGAGATAGAAAATGGAGTGAATCCATTGGTAGATAATCCCAACCTAATATTTCTTAGTTCACTAGTTGTAACGACCCAAAATTACCTCCGGGGATGTCACACAGTGCTTAAGGCTACAAGTAGCCCCAAGCTAACCCTTTGAGACTGTTTTTACTAATAACACTCATTTTAAGATGAAATAATTCAAACACTAGCATAGTCATATCGTATGAAAGGAAATACAGAGAAAATGCTCGGTCCGAATGGCCACAATACTTGAAACCTCAACACAACCATAATATGATAACTAGTCTGACAAAGCCTCTACTAATCTATGAACTAGAGAGCCATTGGGACAGGTCCCTAACTAACTCAAAATGAACTGGAAATAACAACATAGTCTCTAAAAAATATAGAGATGTCTGAATATAGGTCCTCGAACCATGAGGACTCACCACTACAGGAATGTAGATAGAAGTACTCGAAAATTACTGACGATCTTGGGAATGAGCACCCGAACCTACATTATAAGACAATATAACATGTAGACGTATATATGGATCAACACTTAAGAATGTACTGAGTATATGGGGGTGCATGCATTTATATAAAACAACATCAATACTCTTCAATCAAATCATGCATGTAATAAGTAATAACTCACATGGCTTGAATAAGTATAAAATACGAAGCTTATGAATCATGTAAAATGGAATATGTAAATCTCGTAAGTCATTATATTTTTAGCTTTGAAATTTGTACTCTTCTCTTATTCTCATTACTCAAGGTTAAAGGGAACTTTAACCAATACTTTCAACTCATGCATATGTCTCATGGAGAGTAAAACTTCTTCAATGCTTAAGAACTCATAACTCTTTTAAAATCAAATACTTGGAATTTGAAATTATATAACTTTGGAACATACTTGAAGGCATTTCATTCACGTTAGGAAAATATCTCATTTCAAGCTTTAGGGAAAAATACTCATATCAAGGGAAAGTATTTTAGTTTTAAAGGAAAATATCTTATCTCAAAGCTCTAGTTTTAATGGAAAATATTCTATCTCAATGGAAAATACTTTAGTTTATGGAGTTTCTCTTAACCAACATAAATCATGCGAGCTACATGGAGTTCAACGTTTTGTCTTCCTAAGAAAGAGTCCTCACGTTGGGGAGAGGCATCATACTCTTGCCAGGGAGTATAACCTAGGTCCAGTGATCACTAAACAAACTCGAACTCGGACCCAATATCAACTAGGCATTAAGCCCAATGATAATCATAAACTCTTCCTCAGGCCCAACCTACGGTGGCACGTAGTTTTGGGGTAAGAAAGTGTTGTAACTTACCCGCTCGGTGCTAAATACTACTCCCTTTAGATTATCTGCGCTCATCTCATAAAAATCCACTTTTCAAAATAATTCCTTGGTTCACCACGAACCCAATAATTAAATTTGTACTCTCATGTAGGAAAGTAGATTTCAAAGCTCAATGACCAGTAGGTCAAAACATTTCTCAACAATCTCAGAATACTCAAATCATAGGTGCTTATAGCACAATAGTTCATAGAATTGCAAGTCTCAAGTAGGGTTTAATAACCCATAATTCAATCTCAAGTTAAAACTCATCAAAGCATAATAGATATCATATAGATTCATAACCCATGAAGAGATCTGGAAATTTCAGCAATTTGTCTCAAAATCTCAACATACTTATATACTTCAATATCTCAAACATTTCAACTATTAAATCCTCAAGGATTAAAATCATGGGGTATAGAACCAGCTGCAATTTCTCAAGAAAACATGTAAAAATCATGCCATTAGACTATCAATTCATGAGAAACATCAAAAGCTTGCAATCAATAATAATGGGTTAAAACCCCCAATTCAATTTCATGTAAAATCTCATAAATTGCAGAAAATTGTAGTTTAAATAAAATTTTGGGCACAAGGGTGAAAGGATTACCCTTGTTCAAAACCACACATACCTTGAATTAGAAGCTTTGGATGAATTCTCGCTTTTGGAACTCTATTCGTACTCTTGAATGAGTGTTCTTGAACCCCTTGACTTGGGAACCTTGAATCTTAACTCAATTTAGAAAATCTATGATGCATTCTTGAGATTCTTGGAAGAGGTTTTGGATACTTACGGTTCTTGTTGAGAGAAAACTTGAGAAAAACTTTATAAAATGCTTGTAAATGACTTCAATTTGGTGTTTGCACGGTTTAAGAGACTTGGAAAAACTCCAAAGTGCGATTTTTAACTTCCGTATGAAGCTGGAAAAATTGAACTGGGAACCCAATTTCATGGGCCACCATGACATGCTACTATTGCGGTGGCTAACTAAAAATTGACAAATGGGAATCTGGGAGTCACCGCGACATGAGCCACCGTGTTGTCCCACTTTTGGGACCTGGAACTTCAGCGCGATATGTCATAATCTCGCTAGGCCACTGAAAATTGAATATTGAGAAATTGGGGTCCTCCGCGACGCGCCACTATCGTAGAGTTCCACTAGAATTTCACAATTATCAAATAGACCCTCTACGCGACGCACCAAGCACTAAAATGATGCTATTTTACGACTAGAACTTAAATTAGCCTTAACTTCTTACCCAGGTATTGGATTTGGGCTAATCTTACATCGATAGAAAGCTTATCTAATTTCCCATGTGATAAAAAGTCAAAATTAGAGAAATTCTATATAGTTAACATGATACTCACTTAGGAAGTCATTTCTAGATCTTTTAGGGCTAGAATCACACTTCACTTGACACGCCCTAAGACTCATTCTATGAGAGAATTTTGCAGGGTCTTACACTAGCAAAATCCAGATATACACTATCAAAATACTTCCATGCTTCTCTATCAGATGGATGACATAAAACACAAAGTGGTCTTTTATTTTCATAGTGCCATCTCATATGAGGGGCATAGCTCATTGGTCCATACAACCCCGTGGTATAAGGGGTAAGTAGTGCATCAACTTCAGAAGAAACTTCTTTCCTTTGGCATGTGTGACTTCCTTATAATGAGGTTGATTATAAAATTTTCAATGTTCTAAACCAAAATCACCTGTCACGAACTTGCTCATACTAGCTCGGGTGTCAGAAATCAAATCAGAAGCAAACTTGGAAAACTAGATGAACTTCAAGAAGAACTCATTAACAGTTATGGATCCCTGCGTCAAGTTCATAAACTCCTCAATCTTTGCTTTCCTCATCTCAAGCGGAAAGAACTTGTCAAAGAATGCATCTTGGAACACCTTCCAAGTCATAGGAGCAGCATCCTCACCTCTACCCTTCCTTCATGATACAACCCAGTCATAAGCTATGTCCTTCAACCTGTAAGATGCCCACTCAATACTTTCATCCTCAGAAACATGTATCACCTGCGTGATCTTTCTTACCTCCTCAAGGTACAACTATGGGTCCTCACCTGCCTTGGACCCATAAAACTCTGGCTGATTCATCCGTATAAAATCATGGATTCTAGCCATAGTTACATCACCTCCCTGCTGATTATCAGCTACGGCCTGGCTATTAGCCCAATCATTGGCGGTGACTGCTTGGGTTAACTCTTGAAAGGCCCCCAAAAATCAGCATAAGACACTGTCTCATTCAAAGGATCAACAGATGAGGCTTGCTCGTTATTGTTTCTGCGAACATTCGCTCTTTGGGGAGGCATTTTTTGAAAATAGAAGAGCATAAATTATTATACGAGACGAACAACTGTAGGTACGATAGAATCCAAAAGAAAGAAATAATTTTTCCTAAAATGTCTTGTAGCCACTTGCTCATAGATGTGGCGCACTACACACCGATCATCAAGACTCTACTCAATGCGGCTTGTCAGACTCCCTAGGACTTCTTTAAAACCTTAGGCTCTAATACTAAGTTTGTAATAACCCAAAATTACCTCTCGGGACGTCACACAATGCTTAAGGCTAGAAGTAGCCCCAAGCTAACACTTTGAGACTGTTTCTACTAATAACACTCATTTCAAGGTAATGACTTTAAATTACCTCCTGGGATGTCACATGGTGCTTAAGGCTACAAGTAGCCCCAAGCTAACCCTTTGAGCCTGTTACTAATAATAACACTCATTTCAAGATAAAATAATTCAAACACTAGCAGAGTCATATCATATAAAAGGAAATACAGAGAAAATGCTCAGTCCAAACGATCATAATACAGGAAACCTCAATACAACCACAATCTGATAACTAGTCTGACAAAGCCTCTACTAATCCATGAACTAGAGAGCCATTGGGACAGGTCCTCAACTGACTCGAAATGAACTGGAAATAACAACATAGTCTCTCCAAAAACTATAGATGTCTGAATATAGGTCCTCGAACCATGAGGACTCACCACTGCAGGAATGTAGATAGAGCTACTAGAAAATTACTGACGAGCTTGGGAATGAGCCCCTGAACCTACATTATAAGACAATATAACACGTAGACATATATGTGGATCAGCATTTGAGAATGTACTGAGTATGTGCGGTGCATGCATTTATATAAACCAACATCAATACTCTTTAATCAAATCGTGCATGTAATAAGTAATAACTCACATGGCTTGAATAAGTTAAAATGTGAAGCTCATGAATCATGTAAAATGGAACATGTAACACAATCTCGTGTCATTATACTTTCAGCTTTGAAATTTGTACTCTTCTCTTATTCTCATTACTCAAGGTTAAAGGAAACTTTAAGCAATACTTTCAACTCATGCATATGTCTCATGGAGAGTAAAACTTCTTCAATGCTCAAGAACTCATAACTCTTTTGAACTCAAATACTTGGAATTTGAAATCATATAACTTTGGAACATACTTGAAGGCATTTCATTTACGTTAGGAAAATATCTCATTTCAAGCTTTAGGGAAAAATACTCATATCAAGGGAAAGTATTTTAGTTTCAAAGGAAAATATCTTATCTCAAAGATTTAGTTTTAATGGAAAATATTCTATCTCAATGGGAAATACTTTAGTTTAGGGAGTTTCTCTTAACCGACATAAACCATACAAGCCACATGGAGTCCAACGTTTTGTCCTTCTAAGGAAGAGACCTCACGTTGGGGAGAGAAATCATACTCTTGCCAGGGAGTATAACGTAGGTCCAATGATCATTAAACGAACTCATCCTCAAGCCCAATGATAATCATAAACTCGACCTCAGGCCCAACCTACGGTGACACGTAGTTTTGGGGTAAGAAACTGTAGTAACTTGCCCACTCGGTGCTAAATACTACTCCCTTTAGATAATCTGATCTCATCTCATAAAAATCCACTTTTAAAAATAATTCCTTGGTTTACCACGAACCCAGTAATCAAATCTGTACTCTCATATAGGAAAGTAGATTTCAAAGCTCAATGATCATTAGGTCGAAACATTTCTTAACAATCTCAGAATACTCAAATCATGGGTGCTTATAGCACAATAGTTCATAAAATTACAAGTCTCGAGTAGGGTTTAATAACCCATAATTCAATCTCAAGTTAAAACATATCAAAAGCATAATAAATAGCATATAGATTCATAAGATGTAGAAATCTAGAAATTTCAGCAATTTGTCTCAAAATCTCAACATACTTATACACATCAATGTCTCAAACATTTTAACTATTATATTCTCAAGGATTAAAATCATGGGGTATAGACCCAGCTACAAATTCTGAAGAAAACATGTAAAAATCATGCCATTAGACTCTCAATTCATGAGAAACATCCAAAGCTTGCAACCAATAACAATGGGTGAAAAAACCCAATTCAATTTCATGTAAAATATCATAAATTGCAGAGAATTATAGTTTAAATAAGCTTTTGGGCACAAGGGTGAAAGGATTACCCTTGTTCAAAACCCCACATACCTTGAATTAGAATCTTTGGATGAACTCTCACTTTTGGAACTCTATTCATACTCTTAAATGAGTGTTCTTGAAGCCCTTGACTTGGGAACCTTGAATCTTAACTCAATTTAGAAAATTTATGTGGATTCTTGAGATTATTGGAAGAGGTTTTGGATACTTAGGGTTCTTGTTGAGAGAAAACTTGAAAAAAAATTCATAGAATGCTTGTAAATGACTTCAATTTGGTGTTTGTGTGGTTGAAGAGTCTTGGAAAAAGTCCAAAGTGTCTTTTTTTAACTTTTGTACGAAGCTGGAAAAATTAAACTGGGAACCTAATTTCATGGGCCACCGCGATGTGCCATTATCGCGGTGGCTCACTGGAAATTGACAAATGGGAATCTGGGAGTCACCGTGACATAGAGCCATCGCATTGTCCCACTAGTTGGGACCTGAAACTTTAGCGCGATGCATCAGAATCATGCTAGGCCGCTGGAAATTAACTATTGAGAAATTGGGGTCATCCGCGACGCGCCACTATCGTGGAGTTTCACTGGAATTTGACAATTGTCAAATAGACCCTCTCTGTAATGCGCCAAGCACTAAAATGATGTTGCTTAATGACTAGGACTTAAATTGGCCATTACTTTTTACACTGGTATCGGATTTGGGTGAATATTTTATCGACGGAAAGCTTATCAAATTTCCCATGTGATAAAAAGTTAAAATTAGAGAAATTCTATATGATTAAAATGATACTCATTTAGGAAGTCACTTCTAAATCTTTTAGGGTCGGAATTATGCCTCACTTGACACACCCTAAGGCTCACTCTACCAGAGAATTTTGTAGGGTCTTACACTAGCAAAATACAGATATACACTATCAAAATACTTCCATGCTTCTCCATCTAACAGATGACATAAAAAAGCAAGTGGTCTTTTATTTTCATAGTGCCAGCTCATATGAGGGGCATAGCTTATTGGTGCATACAACCTTTTTAACCGTGGTATAAGGGGTAAGTAGTTCATCGACTTCACAGGAACCTTCTTCTCTTTGGCATGTGTGACTTCCTCATAACGAGGCTGATTACAAAATTTTCAATATTCTAAATTTGTATTTTTCTTATAGAATAACGTGCAACCTTTCTCGCAACAGTGAATCCTCTCCAATGATAGTCTTAACTTAGAAACCAACTTCTTTGTTGTGTAGAAATCTTTGGGTAAGTCAAGTTTATTTGGGTTAAGTTCATTCATAAGTCCAATGATAGAATTCATTCCCTCTTAAGAAATAGAATTATTTGACTTAATACTCAGTAACCGAACGACAACAGATAACTTTAAATTCACTGATCCTTCATACAATGGATGACTAGCTTCCTTTAACTATTCATAAAAGTGCTTAGCCTCATTATTTGGTTCATTTTGAGCCCCTGAGTGTGTCCCAAAAGCATCCCTTACCATCTCACTATATTGTGAACTTTCAACATTATTCTCACTTATTGGACTTTCAACATAATTCTGTAAAGCAAAATTATTAGTATCACTAATCTCTCCATAAACTGTCCACACAGTATAATTTATCATAAAATCCTTCCTATAAAGATGTAATGTATCATCATCTGGACTCAATAACTTGCAACACTTGCAATTCCAACAAGGACACCTAATTGTCCCTTCAGTAAGAAAATCATCAAGTGCCATTGCTTTAGTAATAAATCCATCTAGCCAAACTTTATATTCCGCCCTCAACCCCGTACGGTTAGGATAAGTTCTATTATACATCCATGTACGATCTTCATTTTCCATCTGCACAAGAATGCCAAACAATTATAATAGAGAAAAGGAACAAAAACAAGAGAACAAAAACTATAACATAAGAAAAAAACACCAACAATGTAGTTTTCATACATTTCATGGTTTAAAGTAACATTAGTTTTCAATGCTTCAGTTATTTTCAATAGTTATTTATAAAAAAATTTCAATATTTATTTTTCTACCACAACTCTTATTGGGTGTACTTTTGAACTACGCATATTTTTAGAAATTAAATAGAAAATTAGGAAGAAGAAAAAGTAATCATAGCATTAACTGATTTATGAAATTAAGTAGCAATTTGTGTGAAAAGGTATTTTACTATACCTTCTTAGCTTCTTCCTTAAGTAGGCTTTGATTATCAAGTGTAAAGAAACTTGTGTTGAGAAGAATGCCGGGAACAGGACACCAATTTTTGTTCCACTGACTAGCTAGAAGAGACGATTATTCCTCAGCGGACTTAACAAGCAAAGTTTCAGCAAGAAAAGCCAATGATGAGAACAAGTTACATAAAAACCTGAACAAAAACAATTCAGGCCAGCAGGAACAAACATTATAAACCCCAAAGGCTACAAATTCAACTCTATCAATAAGGCAAACATTTAATATTAGATCAAATTCAGTAACTCTAAATTTCATCACAATAAAGATTGAGAAATAAACCCCAAAAGCAAAAACGTCAATTCAATCAATACTACAAATATTTAATCAATAATAGTCTAGCATTCAAGTGTTCAGTTAAGATGTTACAAAAGAAAGTAGTTTTTTCTATCAGATTAATATCGATTGATTTATCAACAAACTTTTAGAGTCAAGTAAATAGCAGTTCTATTTCCAAATTATCCAAAACCCCTTTATGATATTCTCAAAATAGAACTTGCTACTTATATTTAGTTTGACAATGAATTAACATGTCTCTATAATAGTATAATTATGCGGAATCCTACAGAAAGTGAAACAAATTATTAAAGATTGCTATGATTTATTTGAGTTAGAAGTTGGAAATTATGCATCTGTTAAATTACATAAGAGGATATGGAAATGATATGGGAGGATTCACAATATATGCTACAGGTACAATAGAATCCAGTAAGATAGGTCCTAATCAACTAAAAACAAATATATGAAAATTGCAAACCAATTATACATATGGGTGGTGAGTTGTGTAAAATAAGAGGTTATTAGAACTCATAAATTACAACTTTTAATCAGTCTTTGGAAAAGGGAAAGGGAAATAAAAATGAAGACCATGAAATTGAATTGATACCTATAGTCAAAGACTGCACCAAGTCCACAGCAATGGATGTAAGGGAATCACATCTTACAGTATTCTCAATTGGTATTTTCATTTTGTGCCTTCCTGAAGTCATTACTTAATTAGAAAGAGGGGAATGAGTTTTTGACCCATAACAAAGTTTGGAAAATTACAAAATTTCCAGATATATACACAACCAGAGTACATAGCTGATCTGGGTTCATAATTATACAACAAAGTTCTACGGTATTTATCACATATTTTAACGAGTCTCTGTTAGAATAGATACATTACATACATGTTACTGTACAATATAAATATCAGGAGTTGCTAAACACTCTCACACAGTAACCTCATATCACCATAAGCAAGTAAAACTGCCTTACTTATATATTACTGTACAATATATAATATCACCACTTCCTCAGGGCTCCCAAATAGTTATCGTCATCATATCACCTGAAGCAACTGAAGAGTGGCTCAAACACTTCCTAGACCAATCAAATAGTACATATTGCTTTCTATATTTTAATAGCTCTCATACAGGTACCACACCATAACTTTGCACTATGCAGATTGCAAATTAAACATAGCTGCATAGTGCAAAGATGTATTAAGCTAGTGCAAATTATATGTACAAAAAAGTTCTCTATTGTTATCTCTTTTTCCATTTTTCTTCAACAAATATAACTTATTAAGTATCTACTACTTTTTCACTTCACTATCACCCAACTAACTAGTTATACCTAGTTGTACATCACTCTTAAGCTTTATTTCCTTTTCTTATTATTTACATTTTTAAATTAAGAGATGCAGCTTTTTCTATTTGATAAAAATACGCTTGGTATTATGGTGATATTATCTTCTTTAGATCAAGCTTTACAGTTTTCCAAAATATTTTCATACTACTAAAAGTTTATTTATCATCCCTAATCTTTTCAACTATCAACACGAGACCATGTGTGCAAAATGATATTGTCTCCCTCGAATAAATTTCCATCAATTAATGTGATTCACTAGTCTTCTTTTTGAATTAAGTTCCATATAGCTCATTACTACTATCCATGGGTCAAATTTTGAGGTTAATTATATGTATCACCCTTGTGATCGAGCGTTTATCACCACAAATCTCAGAAATAGCACTTTCTTGTGTGTGCACATCTCCGAGCTACCTTTGACAATCAACCAAGCCCATCCCATTTCCTAGAAAAAAAAGGAAAAGAAGGAAGCAAGAATGAAAGCACAAGAAACAATAACAACATACATAATGTAATATCCAAAAAATGTCTAACAAAAATAGAATGTACACAAACGTTATCCATAAATGGTATTTATCACATATGCTAACGATTCTCCGTTAGAATAGATACGTTACGTATATGTTACTATACAATATAAACATTAGGAGTTGCTAAACACTCCCATACAGTAACCTCATATCGCCGGAAGCAAGTAAAAGTGCATTACGTATATGTTATTGTACAGTATATAATATCACCACTTCCTCAGGGCTCCCAAATAGTTGATCGTCATCATATTACCTAAAGCAAGTGAAGAGTGGCTCAAACACTTCCTAGGGCAATTAAATGGTACATATTGCTTTCTATATATTAACAGCTCTCATACACACACCACATCCCCCATTACTCATTAACTTAATAATCTCTGCTCTCTGTTTCCTAATCATAAGAAAAACCCACAAAAAAAAAGAACCCTAAAACCCCAAAAGAACCACTACAGATGAAACCAAAACTAAAAATCCGAACAATCATAGCAAATGAAACAATTCACTACATATGAATCTAGAAAATCAAGCAAAAACCCATTGTTTTACCCATCCATAATACCAAAAAATAGCAAGAAAACTACAAAATCTAGCAACTCAACGTCGTCGTCGTTACCATCACCGTAACCATTACCACCAATTTTTGATAGACACCACCAATTTTTAGGGATTAGAGAGAGACGACAGTAAGAGTGAGAGAAAGGGTTTAGAGAGAGAGACACAATGAGAGTGAGAGAAATAGGACAGTGAGACGATTTGTTTATTTTTTATCTTCTTTTATATATATTATTTAATATTTAATAATTAAATATAGCTTTCCGACTACTTTCGTCGGGTAAAATTTAATAAATTAAATTATTTATAATATTTTCGACCGCAATAGTCGGAACTATTTTTATTATATTTAATTAATTATTAATTTTTTTGTATAAAGTCATATATTCATTTAGATATTACTATTTTCGACTACTTTGGTCGGAAATCTATACTTAACAATTTACTTATTTAATTATTTATATTTCTGACTACAGTGGTCGGAAATTTATTGGTAATAATTTATTTAAATAATTATTTAATTTTTGTATAATGGTATGATTATATATTTAGTCATATATTTATTTAGCTATTAGTATTTTTGACTATAGTGGTCGGAAATATATAATCAATAATTTATTTATTTTACTATTTACATTTTTGACTAAAGTGGTCAGAAATATATATTTAACAATTTACTTATTTAATTATTTATATTTTTGACTATAGAGATAAAAAAATTTATTGATAATAATTTATTTAAATAATTATTTTATTTTTGTATAAGGGTATGATTATATAATTAGTCATATATTTATTTAGCTATTAGTATTTTTGGCTATAATGGTCAGAAATATAAAATTAATAATTTATTTATTTTATTATTTATATTTCTGACTAAAATGGTCTGAAATATATATTTAAAAATTTACCTATTTAGTTATTTATATTTTCGACTGCAGTGGTCAAAAATTTATTCTTAATAATTTATTTAAATAATTATTTAATTTCTTTATAAGAGTATGATTATATATTTAGTCATATATTTAATTAAGTTTAGTATTTTTAACTATACTGGTCGAAAATATATATTTAATAATTTATTTATTTAATTATTTTTATTTTTGATGAAAGTGGTCGGAAAATTATTGGTAATAATTTATTTAAATAATTATTTAACTTCTGTATAAGGTTCTAATTATATATTTATTAATATATTTATTTAATTATTTATATTTCCAACTACAACAGTCAAAATATATATTTCCCGAAATTTACTGTCAAATACTCTTATTGTTGTAGTCACAAATAGTATCGGGGAAATATCTTATAAAATAAAATAATAAAAAAGTAAATTTTCCAACTGAAGTAGTCGAAAATTTATGACTAAATTTTTTCAATCGGAAAATAGCAAATTTCTAGTAGTGCTTTAAATTCCCTGGTGAACTGGTTATAGAATAGGAAGGTAGTTTCTTAGCTCCTAGGGGGAGGTCTATTTCTTATATTAGAGCTCCGAGGTTAATTTCCAAGGGTTGTCTTTATCACTTGGTACGGGTTAAAGGTTCTAACTCGAAAAGTCTCTCTTTGTCTTTGGTCTCAGTGGTTAATGAGTTTCCAGAGGTCTTTTCGAATGATCTTCTTGGTGTTCCTAAATATAGGGAAATATAGTTTGGTATTGATTTGCTTTTGAACACTCTTTTAATTTATATTCCTCTGTATAGAATGGCTCTGGTTGAGTTGAAAAAAACTCAAAGAGAAACTTAAGGATCTTCTAGATAAGGGGTTTATTCATCCTAGGGTTTCTTCATAGGATGCACCGGTGTTTTTTGTGCGCAATAAGGATGGTTCCCTTCGGATGTGCATTGACTACACGCAGTTGAACAAGGTGACGTTCAAAAACAAGTATCCTCTCCTTAAGATAGATGATTTGTTTGACCTGTTGCAAGGTTCTAAGTTCTTCTCAAAGATAGATCTGTGGTCTGGGTACTATCATCATAATATTAGGGAGGTGGATATTCCTAAGACTATGTTTCATACTTGGTATGGTCATTTTGAGTTCTTAGAGATGTCATTTAGATTGACTAACGCTCCGGCACCATTTATGGACTTGATGAATAAGGTGTTCAGAGAGTATTTAGATATCTTCATCATTATGTTTATTGATGAGATTCTAGTTAATTCAAAGAGTGAGGTGGATATTGATAATAATCTCTGTTTTGTGTTGCGGACATTAAAAGAACAATAGTTATATGTCATGTTCTATAAGTGTGAGTTTTGGTTGAACGCTGTGACTTTCTTGGGCTATATTATTTCTAGTGAAGGGGTCATGGTGGATCCGCAGAAGGTTGTTGTGGTGAAAAGGTGGCCTAGTCCTACAGCTCCATCAGATATTCAGAGCTTCTTGGTTTTATCCGGGTATTATAGGCAGTTTGTGAAAGGCTTTTCTTTGATAGATGCTCCTTTGACTAAGTTGAAACAAAAGAAGGTTAAGTTTTCTTGGTTGGGTGATTATAAATGGAGTTTTAAGAAGTTGAAGGATAAGTTAACTTCGGCTCCAATGCAGACATTGACACAAGGCAATGATGGGTTTGTCGTTTATTGTGATGCATCTCGGGTAGGGCTTGGTTGTGTTTTGATACAACATAGGAAGGTGATTGCTTATTCTTCTAGGTAGTTGAAGGTATACGAGAAGAATTATCCTACTCATGATTTAGAGTTGTTGGCGGTTGTGTTTACTTTGAAAATATGGCAGCATTATCTGTATGGTTGTCAGATGGATATCTTTTTTTTATCACAAGAGTCTTCAGTATGTGTTCACTTAAAAATAGCTTAATCTCAGACAGAGAAGGTGGCTTGAGCTTCTCAAGAATTATGATATGAATCTTTACGACCATACAGGTAAGCCTAATGTGGTTTTTGATGCTCTTAGCAGGTTATCAATAGAGAGTTTGGCTCATGTGAAGGAAGGCAAGCAGGAATTGGTGAAGGATATTCATCGGTAGGATAATCTTGGAGTTCGCCTCTTGGACCCTAAGGATTGTGGTGTGATGGTGCAATAAGTGGTTCAATCATCTCTTGGTGCGAAGATTAAAGAGAAGACAGTGTTGGACTGTAACACCCCATATTTTTTAGCTAGAAATTAAATCATCATTCTAGGTGTGTAAACTCTAATTCCATGGTTTATGTTTAGATTCATATGTCATGATCTCTGGCGTAGTATATGAAGTGATTATGAGGTGAAAAATGTTCATATAAATGGCCTAAAGCAAAGTTGAGCTAAGAATCTTTCATTCATCCAAAATTGGATATTTGATTCTACAAGGGTCTACTTTGGACGAAGATAACTCTTTATACACATAAAATTTTTCAGCTCAAGACCCATAAAATTGTAGATAATTAAATTAGCTTTCCAACAATACCAATTTAGCAAAAATTTGATAACCAAGAAAAAAGTAATGGTTTTTTTGTGTGAGGCAGTAAGTCAACGTGATCATGATGCATCGCATCAAGATCACGTCGTCACAAAACTAGACACGTATCTAAGGCTGTTTTACATATTATTCATTTTCTAATGGGTATAGGGGCACCGTGGTCATTTTTCCTCACCTAAAATACGTCTATAACACTGAATTTCAACCCTAAGAAGCCAAAATATCTTGTTTTTCACTTTTCCTCTCAAAATCAAAATCCTAACTCCTCCCCCAAAGATTCAAGAACTCATTCATAAGGTCAAGAATTCCAAGAAATGGATCAAGATTTGGGTTTCGATCTGTCGCCTAAATAATCTAAGTTGCGTGGGGTTTTACTAAAACTACTTGGGCATAAGAAAATTGTTCAACAATATTTAAATATTGTGAAATCATGAATTTCGAACGAATTTTAGAATTTATAATACAATGTTGCTTAATGAATGTTTTAGTGGCACTATTGTTTTGGCCATGAGGCCTTTTCCTCAAATTGAATTGTACTCGTATATATATATGTATGTATGAAAATTGGGTTTGAATATTTAATTAAGAGCATGAATCATATAGAATCCCTCTCTTGTTATGATTTTTCCCATTTTTCATATGATATGGATTGTTTCAAATGCATCTTGAAAAGCATGATACGAATGTCTTGATTAATGTTATGACTTGAATAGGATTTTAAATGAAAAGACAGGGTTGTTAATGCTGATAAATGTTGAATATATATATAATATTGCATGGTTTATCAAAAAAAATACATGACCACCACATGTTTGATGAAAGAATGAGAATCTTTGCATATTTTGACTTGTATTTCGAAACATGAAATATCTTATACTATTTACATATTTGGGTGGTCTAAATTGTGTTTTAATGAAAGAATCATACATGATACATTATGAATCTGAAATATGACTTACAAGTCTTGGTGTGACGACACCAACTCAGAAAATGCCATGGTAATTCAGAATAGAATAGAATGCATGTTTGCAATCAGATTTTTAGATTTTGAAACTTAGAATGATGCATGTTTAGAAATATTTAAAAATGGGAATAAAGAAATGTTAAATGGTTCCCCGAAGAAGACACAAGTTTAGACTACTCATTGCCCAAAAATGTATTCTGCTGATCTGGGTCTAATCCTATAGAGGGATTTTACACTGTCCTAGAGCCCTATGGCGTATCAGACTCCGACACTCCAACCCATGCAGAAAAATTAGATTGGGGTCTTCCCCCGTGAGTCAATGGCGGATTCCATATAGCCCGTGGAATATCAGACTTGTAGGGGAGTGCCACCTAGCTCAGAAGTAATACAAAGATCAGAACTGTATTGAGAAAACTTGCTTTAAGATTATTTGAAATTTCCCATGTGCTTTAAATTATGTCATGCATACTGTTTTACAAATTGCTCTCACTTATGTTTTATAAAATTCAATATTTTGGATTGCACTGTGTATCAGTACTTTTGTATTGATCCCCTATATTTCAGGGTCTGAAACTTAGTCCAAGGGTCCCGCTAAACCGTAGAAGTGTCAGACAGCAAGGTGCAGTTGGTGAGCATTCTTTCTTTTGAAAGGCCTATTTCTTTTAAGCACTATTATTTATTTTGTTCTGGGTCCGACTGGGGGCCTTGTCCTAGTTTTGTACAGACTTATGGTGGATCTTATGATGTTAGTGATTTCGCAGACGGGTGTTATATGTCTAGAATATTCAGAAACTTTTTTTCAAATTGTTCAAGTTTATGAGTTTGACCATGGTACCATTTTGTATTCTTTCCCTCAAATTATCTTATACTATATAAATGTTATGCATGATTACCAGATTTAGAAGAGCGCCCGGGCCTTTATGGTTCGGGATGCTCGTTATGGATAGGGCCCCGGCTTGAGTCATGACAAATTTGGTATCAGAGCACATTTCATGGTCCCAAGGTGTCTGCAAAATTGTTTCTAGTAGAGTCTTGCTTATGGGTGTGTTGTGCTCCACACTTATAATCAGGAGGTTAATGAGCATTTAGAAGTTGTTTTCCATTCTTTCATACTCTAGTTTGTGCTATAGAGTTATCCATAAGAAAGTTATCCAAGTTCATTCCTCATTCTAATTTCATGGATCATGCCTCATTATTGAGGCGATACAATTCTAAGAGTCTAGCTCCCCCATCTATGTAGTTCTTTTTGATTGAGTTGTCAATCAAGTTATGGGTTTTGTACAAGGACTTAAGAGGAGTCCATGAGTGCTTTAAAGTATGTTTATTTAAGCATATACCCCTATCTGCATTAGTCGTGCGGTTGAGCCTGAGGTATGGAGTATATCCAATCTCCTTTAATAAAATTCTTATTGGAGATGTGATTATAAGATTAATAATATGTAGTAGAATGTTGGAACTGTATTTTCACCCGAGTAGTAGTGTATGTTAAAGTGTCATGGCCTATTGATAGTGAGATGATCCAGAAGTTGGTGACATGTAGTCACAAAGTTAGCAGTCAGTAAGGGTGACATTTGCGTAAATTAATAGTTTTAGTTGTGTAATTATGGATTGAGGAGTGGGCTGCCATTGTATAATGATAGACTAATGTGCAGCAATAATTGTAGATTGTATGGTAGTCTGTGAAGGAAGATATAGGATATGATTATTAGTTATTCATAATAGGGAAGGATCACAGAATAGATGGTCATTGTGGTTGTAAAAATCATCTCTAGGCTATGCATGGAAAGGGGTAGATTAGTTAATAAGTTGTAAGTAGGGACTCATTAGTGTTTATTGAATTTTAAAGATCATTGTGATGTACGATTAGGTAAGTAAGTATGATGTGAGAAATTGGAATATGTTGATAAGATTGAAATGGGTTATATTGTAAGATTAAGATCGACTAATTCAATAATGTGACTTTACCCCCCTTTGATGGTATTTTTCTTTAAGTAGTAGTAAACTAGTACTATGTGAGAATATAGGTAGTGGAATTTGAGGTGTAGTAGTAATGTCATGGAGGGGATGTGATGGTAGGTAGTATCTAGGAAAAATATAGTATTTTGGGTTGGTTTTCCAATTTGATGGACTAGTATAGCATGTGGCATGCTTCGTTGGTGGTACATGATTGATAAAAGACTATAGACTTGAACTTGAGGTATGAAGCATGGTGGCAAGAATAATAGCTTAAGATTAATGATACATGTTTTGTGGAGTAATTAGCAGTCTTGATGTGATGTGTGAAATGGCCTATGTTGATGATTTATAAAAGTTTAAGTGGTAATTGTGAGGTATGTGTACATGAGAACTAGTGTTAAAACAATGAATTGTGGTTGAATCGTTAAGTGGATAAGAACGCAAGTATATATGAATAAGTTGACCTTAGGTAGAAGGTTGTTAGAAAAAGTCTTATGTGTATAAGTGTTTTGGGTACCTAGATTTAGTTCTTGAATTTTGTAGTATGAAGAAATCTAGGAAGTTGGTGTATGGTGCTCTTTAGAGTTAAATTGAGGAAAATTAGGTAGGCAATGTAAGCCTTGGGTATAGTTTTACAAATTTTTATTAAGTTGCAAGTTATATGATTTTAGGGGTAATGCAAGTATTCTAAGAAATTAAAGATGGAGCATTAAGTATTTAGAAACGTAGGTGTCTATGCCTATGAAAATGTTAGTCATTAGTTGATAACTTTGGGGGTTAGGAGAAATTATGATTAGTGTCCCTAGAGAGGGTGTCTTAGAAAGGATTTTGTATCTTTATATTTTTATTTAGGTGAGTTTGTGTTCATATGTATATTGATACCCCACTTTGTGATAGGGAGTGTGGATGTGTTCACTTATGAGAGTGGGAATTATAGAGTGATGGTTATAGAGGTTAGCAAAAGTTAAGAGTAGCATTTTTCAGAAAGCAAGGCCTTCTGAGTATAGTTCATTAGGGAGAGTTTAGAGTTGAAGTTTATGGTGATGTCCAATTTGCGTTGATTTTGCGGCTCTATATTTTTTATGTGAGGTTATGTATGCAAGTCTAGGGGTGTGACTTTGATCTAAGGAGGAGATGGGAATTAAGTGAGTTCCCGAATATTCTCAGTGTGGCAAGTTGTGGGAAGGAACTATGATGAACCTAATTCTACTGAAGCATAATCCTCTTACTTCAATTTAGGAGAGTATCCTACTAATGTCTTACGTCATCTGTTCTATTTATACATATGGTTCGAGTTTTGTATGGACTTCAAGTATATGATCTTACCTCCAAACTAGAAGCAATTATGTCTCTCAGTAATCCAGTCTTTCATGTATTCATTCAGGCCACATGTTATGTTGTTTTTGATCCATGAAAATCTATGTCTCTCTGGATGCTTGGTCCTAAGAAAATATGTTTCTGTATGTCACCGATTCATCCTATGTCAAGTTTAGCCAGAGTGTTAAAGTTTATGGAAACTTATGGAAAAATCTCAGTTCCGTAAATGAGGAGCAATCGCTTCAAGAAGAAATCTTTGTCTTAGTTGTAATGTAATGCCCCGTAGTATTCTCTATTCAATACTGCTCTTAGTTACATTTATGGAGAGCTTGCAATCTGAAAACTTTTCTAGTATTTAAAAGACTTAGTCATATTTAGGAGCTCTTAACTTCCATGATTTTAAAATTGATCTTCTCGACCCTGAGGCGTAGTTTGAGTTGATTTATATTCAGGAGTGTAAAAGGGTAATTCTAGAAAAGTTTTGGATTTTTTGTACCACATTTGAGATGCATTGAGTGAGAAAACCAGTGGCTCAATACGATATTGACGCCCCGCATTGGTAATCGCATTGGCCAAACTAATGTCTTGATGCAATCACGATGCATCGCGTCGCCAAACACGTCAGGTGCCCTATTTGTCTCACTAATTTTTGAGTCCAGGAGGGTAATTGAGTCTATTTCCCTCGTCTTATCTTGATATGTGAATCAATATTTCTCATTGTGCTCTATCCTAAGAATTCATGTAGTATTGTATCTTCCGAACACTCTTTACTTATGATCCAGAGACTTGTTTTATAGAGCACTTCGTGTTTATTCTATCATATCTTCATTTTATGTCCCTCCTTGGGTAGTGCAATAAGTATAAGTTATGGTCTAATGTGTTACTTCCACTCATGACATTTATACTCGGGTCTCTTAATGACCCTCTGTATGATAGTCTGATGGTGGATGTGGAAGCGTGGTGATGTGTTAGATAGGGGAGTAGATGTTCTTGAAGGAGAAAAAAAATTGATGTGAATTCTCGAGCTAAGGTTATAAGTGAAAGGGAAAGGAAGGAGATGAAATTTTGTTATGTGAAATAGCTAAGAAGGGGATGGACTTTTATTATGAGAAATAGTTGGGAATGAGATCTATGGTGAAAATCTTTATGAATGTAATTGAATTTGTTGGTGGTGGGGGGGGGGGGGAATCCATGAAGTGGGTGTAGTAATGATAAGCTTGAATGCTCTGATTGATGAAAATTCAACCCATGTACTATGTGGTTAGTATTCCTTGAATTAAAACCCGAGAGTGTTTGACGATAGTGATAAGTTGAGGCAGTGTTCTTAATAGGATGTAATGTATAGGGTCCTATAGTTTAAGCTATCATCTTTTTACTCCGAGTTAGGCTTCAACATAGTAGTACTAAGTAGTAGGACTCAAATTCTTGTGGCCAGATGGGTGACTGGAGAATTATAAGTTGGCAAGTGTGAAGTATGCTATTTATTGTTTGGGGTATAGGCGATTAGTGCCTCTAAGTTTAAGTCTATTCGGTAGTACTTTGTAAGGTAGAGAATGCTTCTAATCCTATCTTTCGCGAAATATTATTTCATTATTAGTACCAATATCAATCAACCTATGATCATCAAATAAACCCCTGCCTTGTGTTGTGATGATTATGATTCATATAACTCATATGCAAGATCATCCCTATGTAAAGTCTCATTATCCCATGTTTCGTGCTTTCATGTTTCACTCGGGGTTACCATAAAACTAGTTTGATTCCTTTGTACATTTTGTTGAGAAAAATTATTCAATGCGAGATTACGTTATTTATTCTACACTATTAGATCCTCAAAAGTCCCTACCTATCATTCGGGGATGAATGATCCCAAGGGAGAGATAACGTAACACCCCACATTTTTTAGCTAGAAATTAAATCATCGTTCTACGTATGTAAGCACTAATTCCATGGTTTATGTTTATATTCATGTGTCATGATCTCTTGCCTAGTATATGAGGTGATTATGAGGTGAAAAACGTTCATAGAAATGGCCTAAAGCAAGAGCTAAGAAACTTTCATTCATCCAAAATTGGATATTCGATTCTACAAGGGTCAACTTTGTACATGGATAACTCTTGATACACATAGAATTTTTCAGCTCAAGATACACCAAATTTTAGATATTTGAATTATCTTTCCAACGATACCAATTTCTCCAAAATCCGATAACCGAGTGAAAAGTTATGGCTTTTTCCGTGCGAGGCTGTTAGCCGATGCAATTATGACGCGTCGCGTCGAGATCGCATCAACATGAAACCAAAATCGTATCTAAGGCTTTTTTAGGCATTATTTCAGTTCCTAATAGGTCTAGGGGCACTGTGGTCATTTCCCCTCACCCAAAATACATCTATAACATTGAATTTCCACCACAAGAAGCCAAAATATCTTATTTTTCACTTTTTCCCTCAAAATCAAAACCCTAACTCCACCACCAAAGATTCAAGAACTCATTCATAAGGTCAAGAATTCCAAGAAACGGGTTAAGATTCATGTTCCACTCTTTCTCCTAAATAATCTAAGATGTGTGGGATTTTCCTAAAACTATTTGGGCATAAGAAAATTGTTCAACAACATTTAAATATGGAGAAATCATGAATTGCAAAGAAGTTTTAGAATTTATATTACAATGTTGCTTTATGAATGTTTTAATGGCACTATTGTTTTATCCTTGAGGACTTTTTCCCAAATTGAATTGTACACGTATATATATGTATTTATGAAAATTGGATTTGAATATTTAATTGAGAGCATGAATCATATAGAATCCCTCTCTTGTTCTGATTTTTCCCATTTTTTATATGATATGGATTGTTTCGAATTCATCTTGAAAAGCACTATACGAATGTCTTGATTAGTGTTATGACTTGAATATGATTTTCAATTCAAAAGAGAGGGTTGTTCATGTTGATAAATGTTGAATATATATATAATGAAAGAGTTGCATGGTTTGTCAAAAAAAAAATACATGACCACCACATGTTTGATGAAAGAATGAGAATCTTTGCATAGTTTTGACTTGTGTTTTGGAACATGAAATATCTTATACTATTTGCATGTTTGGGTGGTCTGAATTATATTTTGATAAAAGAATCATGCATGATACATTATGGCTCAGAAATATGACTTGCAAGTCTTGGTGTGACGACACCAACTCAGATAATTCCATGGTAATTCAGAACAGAACAGAATGCATGTTTGCAATTAGATTTTTAGATTTTGAAAGTTAGCATAATGCATGTTTATAAATGGTTAAAAATGGGCATAAAGAGATGTTAGGTGGTTCCCCAAAGAAGGCACGAGTTCAGACTACTCATTGCCCAAAACTGTGTTTTGCTGATACTGGTTATTTAATCCCCTAGAGGGATTTTATGTTGGCCTAGAGCCTTGTGGCATATTAGACTCAGACACTCCAACCCTTGCGGTAAACTTGGATTAGGGGCTTCCCCACCGAGTCAATGACGGATTCCTTATAGCCCGTATAATATCAAACTTGTAGGGGAGTGCCATCTAGCTTAAAAGTAATACAAAGATCAGAACGGCATTGAGAAAACTTGCTTTAAGATTATTTGAAATTTCCCATGTGCTTTAAATTATGTCATGCATACTGTTTTACAAATTGCTCTCACTTATGTTTTATAAAATTCATTATTTTGGTTTGCACTGTGTACCAGTACTTTTGTATTGATCCCCTATATTTCTGGGTCGAAAACTCAGTCAAGGGTCCCGCTAAATCGTAGAAGTATCAGACAGTAGGTTGCAGTTGGTCCGCCTTCTTTCTTACAGAAGGCCTATTTCTTTTGAGGACTATTATTTATTTTATTCTAGGTCTGACTGGGGGCCTTGTCCCAGTTTTGTACAGACTTATGATTGATCTTATGATGTTAGAGATTTCGCAGATGGGTGTTATATGTCTAGAATATTCAGAAACTTCTTTTCAAATTATTCAAGTTTATGAGTTTGGCCATGGTACCATTTTGTATTACTTTTCGCAAATTTTCTTATACTATATGAATATTGTGCATAATTACCAGATTTAGAAAAGCGCCCAAGCCTTCACGATTCAAGATGCTCGTTACAGCCAGGGCCCCAGCTCGGGTCGTGACATGGACCCAGTCTTGATGAGAATCAAGGACAATATCGATGGGAAAAAGGTAGTGGTGTTTGAGATCAGTGGTGATGGTACTTTAAAATACCAAGGGAGGTTGTGTTTTCCTGAAGTCGACTAGCTGTGGCAAAGGGCCTTGGCTGAGGCACATGAGTTGCACTATGTTGTTCATCCGTCTATGTTGTTCATCCCAGCTCGACTAAGATGTATCATGATCTCAAGGAGAGCTACTAGTGGAATGGTATAAAGAGGGATGTGGCTTATTTTATGGCCAAGTGTATGGTTTGCCAACAGGTTAAGGTTGAGCACAGAGGATAGGAGAGTTGTATAAAAAATTTAATTTTCCTGAATGGAAGTGGGAAGCATTTAATATAGACTTTATTACCGAACTTTCTCAGTCTCAGAATCAGTATGATTCGATTTGGGTCATTGTGGATAGGATGACCAAGTCTGCATATTTCTTGCCAGTACGGACTACCCTTTTGGTAGAATATTATGCGAGCTTGTATGTTCAGGAGATTGTGAAGCTGCATAGAGTGCCTGTTTCGATTATCTCTGATCATGGTATGTAGCTTACATCTCATTTCTGGCAGACTTTTCAGAAAGGGTTGGGGACTAAGTTAGTCTGAGCACTATTTTTCATCCACAGTCAGATGGGCAAATGAAGAGAACTATTCAGACATTTAAGGATATGTTTTAGGCTTGTATGGTTGAATATGGTGGCAATTGGGTTGAGCATCTACCTTTGGTAGAGTTTGCTTATAATAATAGCTATCATTCAAGAATTGGTATGGCTCCTTTTGAGACTTTGTATGGTAGGAGGTGTAGATCTCCTACAGGGTGGTTTGATCTTGGGGAGGTGGATATGTTTGGTCCATATTTGGTGTATCAGGTGATGGAGAAGGTCAAGATGGCTCAGGATAGGCTTAAAGATATCCAAAGTCACCAAAAGTCCTATGTGGATGCTAGGCATAGAGACTTGGAGTTTGAGGTCAGGGATAGGGTGTTCCTCAAGGTATCTCCCACAAAGGAAGCAGTGTAGTTTGGATAAAAGGGGATACTCAGTCCTCGGTTCATTGGTCTATATGTGATTTTACGATGAGTTTGCAATGTTTCTTATAAGTTTGAGTTGTCATCTAGCTTGGGTTCGGTTCATCAGTACTTTCATGTTTCCATGTTGAGGAAGTGTATTAATGATCCTTCTTTGATCGTTCCTTTGGAAGGATTAGGCATTTTGGATTCTCTATCTTATGAAGAGGTCCCGATTAAGATACTAGATAGGTAAGTTCATTGGCTTAAAACCTAGGATGTGGCTTCGGTTAAGGTTCTATGGCAAAACCATAAGGTGGAAAAGCTACTTGGGAAGCAGAAGAGGACATGAAGTCCAAGTATCGGCATTTGTTTTTGGCTTCTGGGATTCATGTGAAAGGTGTGTGTCTTGAACACATCTTTATTTTCTGAGTTTGTTAAAGGAAAGATTAACAACTTTGCCTCTTTGTTTTCAAACTTTGTTGAAGGGGTATTTGATAATGCAATTGACTCTATGTGTGGTTACCTCTACTTTTTCCATCATTTAGGGACGAATGTTCCTAGTAGAGGATACTGAAACATCCTAGATTTTGACCCTTAGAAAATTTCTTGGAATTTCATTCTCTGGACTCAATACAACTCATAGATATAAGTTGTATATTGGGGTACGAGTGGTATGGTCCTGTCGTATGCTGACTAGTGCTAGTTAGTAGGATGGGTTTGGTCACTAGAATGGGTATGACTTAGGGGTATGAGTTGGGGGGATTGGTACGGGTCGTATAAAGGACTCGTATAGTGGGCAGTTTCTGATTGTAACACCTCGTATTCAAGTACGTGTATTGGCTTATTCAAGTAGGTGTATTGGTCTTATTTATATGGAATTAATTTTATTTTATTTATACCGGAATTTGCTCGTCGATGGTTCCATACGAAGGTTATTGAATAACCTTTTCAACGATATAAAGATTTCCAAAAACGGATAGGTTTCGGATATAATCGAGCACGTTTGAAACTATAAAATGGTGGCCGGGATATTTGGGAATAGTAAATGTGCAGGACAATTTCCTGCACACAAACTACTGAGGCCAGCCAATTTTTTGGGTCAACTTCGAACGATCATAACTCCCTTAATAGAATGAACTAGGAGAGATGCGACCTATGAAAAGAAATATCTTTGAGTCTTATTTCCAATACAATTGGTTTCATCCAAATCCAACGTCTGAGTAAGGAGTTGTACTGGTTTTACTTCAGCCTCTCAAAATAGATTTTTAGGGTCAACTTCAAATGACCATAACTCATTGTACAAGACGAACTGGGTGGCCTACTTTATAGGAAATGAAAGAACTTTGAGTTATCTTTCCAACGATACCAATTTCACCTAAATCTAATATCGAAGCAAAGATTTATGGTCGATCTAATTTAGCTTATCAAAACAGTCCACCAAAGGACAGATTTGACATTATTTAAATTTTAAAGGCATTTTGGTCATTCCTTATTATATTATGGACGGGAATATTTGTATATATACACGTATATGAGTTCAAAAACTCATTTTCATCATCAATCATTGAGAAAGAACAAACCCTAGCCATATTTGACCTTTAAATTACTTTTGATTCAACTATAGAAATTCCAAAGTAATCCGATAACTGCGTTTGTCATCTCGAGAGCTTTGAACGGCACCTATTATTTGTGCAAACAGGATTGCATAATTAAGAGGTGAATTCTAAGATATGAATATTGTTTGCCTTGTTCTTTTCCATATGTATATGTGTGATAGAGGATTATATATATTGGTTGTTATTGAAAGGTGATACAAATAGGGTTATGGACTATTTTGCATGGTTTGGTTGTATTGAATTGTGGAAGGTGGATATGGTACGTTATGGAAGGTGGATATGGTGATATACTATTGAATTGATGATTATTTATGTCTATGGCTCAATTTGGTTTAATGGATTGGTTGGAATGATAAATGAATCCAAACTTGATATTGGAGGATGTTGTATGATTATGCATGTCATGTGAATGTAATTGGAGTATAAGAAGGTTAAAGTGACACCCTTTATGATGTAATTAAGGCTTAATACTCAACCATTAGTTTGGTGAAGTCAAATAATTGAATTGTGACGTTTGGTTGCTAATACTAGATTGCTATATATGTTCATTGTAGATAAGTAATCCGAAAAGACGGGAAGTCCATTTGGGACTAGTATTCAAGGTTGATAGTCAGGCATGTAAAGCATACTCTATACCATATCTTTGGAGTGAAAGTGAACAATTGTTCTATTAAGAAAGTTTCCAAAGTTATTCAGTAACATGTGATCCATAATGGTTTTGTATGATGTCCTACGTTACCAATGAACTTATTTCCACCCTAAAAGATGTCAAGACATTCCAATACTTACTTTTTTTCCAAATCTTACATGTTTATTACTATAATGAATCTCAGAAAGTATTCGGTTACTCAAACAAGATTCATGTGCTATTAATGACTCCAAAACGTTTCATTGATATACCAATAAGTTCCTACTTCATTGTTATGACATTGATGACTCCAAAACACTTCATTGATGTGC